>NC_034598.1:26284255-26297299 GCF_900095145.1 Mus pahari
TTAAGGATGGTTGTGAGCCACCATGTGGTTGCTGGGATTTGAACTCTGCACCTTTGGAAGAGCAGTCGGGTGCTCTTACCCGCTGAGCCATCTCACCAGCCCCTCTTCCAGCTCTTAAGTTAGCAAAAATGGCTCAGCAATTGAATTCAATTGCTGACAAGCCTGTCAACCTGAGTTCAAGGCCCAGAACCTAGAGCAGAAGGAGAAAACGGACTCTACAAGGTTGTCCTCTGACTTCCACATGTGCACACATGCCACAAACACACCACATATCACACACGCGCACACACACACACACACACACACACACACACACATAGAAATAAAATTTGAAAAACGGTCAGCTCCCTCTCCAGCCCCACTCCCCCAGGCCTCCCTGACACAGACTCTGCAGGGCTTTCCCCTCTAGCTGCTTAGGGTCCGAGGATACATCACAGCTCCAGGTACTGAGACTTCTCTGACTAAACTGGTAACAGGCCCGGGGGTGCTTTTGGGATACTAAGGGTGGGGTCAGGAGGTCGAAGGTGCTTGAGAACGCAGATGGGGATAATGGGGTGTGAAGGTTATTCCCGGTTGTCAACTTGACTACATGTAGAATGAACCACAATCCAGAAGTGGAGGGCACACCTGTGATCCAGATCTTGAGGCACAGCAGCCATGAAAAGCTTAGGCCAGGGCAAGATAGTATACTTCTTTAATCCCAGGAGACGGGGGCAAGCAGATCTCTGAGTTCAAGGCCAGCCTGGGCCAGAACAAGTTCTAAGTAAAAAATATCTTAGGCCCAGGCGTGGTGGTACACACCTTTAATCTGGGTCATACCTTCTGCTGGAGGCCTACGTAAGGACAATGGAAGAAGAAAGGCTCTCTCTACCTCACCTGCTTGCACTCACTTGCCAGCACATCTGTTGGAGCCTACCTCTTCAGGATTCCAGCTTCTACAGAAGGCCAGCTGAAACACTCAGCCTCATGGCACTGAGCAACTACCAGATTCTTGGATTTCCCATTCGCAGCTGCCCACTGTTGGGTTAGTGACTGCAGACTGTAAGTCATTCCAGTAATTTCCCTTGATTTATAGAGACATTACATTCCAGAGAATGCACTGTGACTCCAGAGAATCCTGACTAATACCTGGGGACAGGACTTGTACGTAGGAGGGGGCAACAAACTATCAAGAAAGTGTCAGGAGTGTGCAATTTTTTTGAAATCAAGATGTGACGTTGGGACCTGGAGAGATGGCTCAGTAGTTGAGCACTGACTGCTCTTCCAGAGGATCATGGTTCAGTTCCCAGCAACCATATGGCAGGTCACAATGGTCTGTAACTCCAGTTCCAGGTGATCAAACACCCTCACATAGATACTGCAACAACGCACAGAAAATAAAAATTAAAAAAAAAATCATTAAAAAATTAAAGATGTGGGGCTGGAGAGATGGCTCAGTGGTTAGGAACACTGACTCCTCTTCCAGAGGTCCAGAGCTCAATTCCCAGCAACCACATGGTGGCTCACAACCATCTGTAATGGGACCCAAAGTCTGAAGACAGCAACAGTGTACTCACACATATGAAATAAATAAATCTAAAATAAAATAAAATAAAATAATAAAATAATAAAGATATGATGTCGTTCTCTCCAAAATAGTTCAGACGTGAGAACAGTGCACTTGAGTTAAATTTATTTTCATAATATTTAAGTTGGCGATTTTACGCTGGGATGCGTTCATAGCTACCATTGGCGGCATGTGGCCTGCCAGCCACAGTTAGAGGACACACATGGTATGGCTGACTTTGAAGTTGCATTTGGTCATTCAGGGGCACCGGGGACCTAAAAGAGGTTAGGGGGAGCCATTGGAGGGAAGGGCCTCTAGAAGTTCCTGTGCGTGGTCGGGACAGCTTCTAATAGGCTTGGCAAAGTCCTCGTGCGTGCGGCTCTCCGCTCAGGAAGAAGAATCTGATTGGTGGGAAGAGGGGGGGGTTTCCCAAATGACGTCACTTCCTTGTAGGCTGGCCCCGGTATGGGAAGGGAGTTGCCGGTGAGTTGAGATGAGAAACAGCAGCTGTGGGATGAGACTCCGAACATCTGTCATCTGCTGTGTGACCTTGAATTTGCCACTGCCCCTCCTCAGTCCCCACCCTGGGGCCCGTTTCCAAGACTGTGCCATGAAGGCGGTTGTAACCGATGGCCTCTGGGAACTTTCCCAATCTTACCCATTCAAGGATCGCAGGAAGGAACAGGACGGCGGGAACTGGACCAGGGTCATCTGTGAGCTCCGCAAGCACCTGCTCCTCCTGCAGACTTCGGACGATCTTCCTGACCTTGAACATGACTCTCAGAACCACACATCCCAAAGCTCCAGTAGACGTCTCCCAGAATGGAGGTGACCAGGCAGCATCTAGCCTGCCTGGACCCTTTTGTGAGCTTCAGTTTACTTTATAACTATGGCAGCAAGGTCTCACCTAGTCTGCTGGAGATGAAGTCACTTGTCTTCTTTCTGTCCTCAGGCCTCACCCTGCCACAGCTAGGGTCTAGCATCTTGCCACCCCTCCCCCACTCGGGGAGTTTCTCTGAGTACACATCTTCTTTCTTTTGGAAAAAAAAATTTTTTTTTTTGACAAGCACAGTGCAGAACACGGCAGAACCGGTCTCTCTGGGGACCCGAGACTTTTCTTGGCAGCCCAGCGCATCTCGAATTGGCATGTCTTTTTCCGTATAAACTCCCGCTCTTAGCTTGCATCTCCCCCCCCCCCCAGCTCCCCTGACTCACACTGTTTCTCTCAGCAAAGCATAGATCTCACATCTCCCCTCCGTACCCTGCCTCAAGCTGTCTGTGTTTTCTCCTATCTCAGTTCCAACCTGCCACGGTATCAGCGTTCCCAGCAGCCTCGTGTCCTGCACAGAAGCTGTTAAGTGGCCATCTGTGCACGGATAGAAAGGACTGAACAAGACGTGGTCAAGTTCAGAGAAAGCCCGGGCGTCTCCAGAGACCCACCAGGTTGGTACGGACTTATTATTAGATCTCGTTTCGATACAGTCATTTAGCCAGCCAGGGACCTGTGCACAGCAGAATCCCCAGAGTATCTGCGGGGACTTGAGACATCCACCCTTATGGACTGAACCACAACCCCAGTCTTCCATTGTGAGGCAGCCATGTATTGGACTAGCCTGAAAGCCTAATGAATCTCATGTATATGTATATGATGTGTACGTATTATATCAGTTCTGTTCCTTTAGAAAACACTGAGTGGCACAGATTGTAGTACCGTGCACGATTCTAGAGAAACAAAATTATAAGGATGAATTTTTTCAAGTACCAGACTACATTAAAAGTACCCCGTAAGCTTTCCAATTTGCTGATACCCACAGTTGCCAAAGACCCCCGGATAGCAAGATGAACACAGAGCCCATGACTGGAAACATTTGAAGGCCTTGTTACTGAGAGGAGCAAGGACTTTAGTGATTCTGTATGAGAAACTTTTGCCTACTTGTGGAACACTAAGGTTTTCCTTAAGATTCTGGTGCTGCCTGGTTGCTTCAAGGATCTCTGGGGAAAGTGACATGGGAAAAACACGATGAAAAGGTTAACTTGCTCCAGATGCACATAGTCAGTCCACAGGTTTCTAAGTGTGCCCTGGAGGAGAGTCTTCCCCCCAGCAGCCCTAGGACCCAAGTTGCCAGAAATCGACCCCAAGTCCATTAGAGACTGGTGACCGGGAAGCCCGAGAACCTGTGAACCTCGAAAAATGGGTGCAGAACAGAGCAAGCTTCTCATGACTTTGCCACAGCTCTAGTGTGATGTGTGATCACTTCTACCGTTCTGCTTGGCACTAGCTTAAACTGGGTGTGGCAATGCTGAAATACATCTTTTTTTCTCTTAGGAACAGGGGACCCTGTATTAACATCCTCCTGCCCCGCCCATGTGTGTCATGGTTCCTCTGACATTTTTGCCCAGGTCCCTGCAACCGTATCTTCAAGTTGTCTCAGAAGCTTCCAAGATAATTCATTTATGGGAGGAGAAGACAAAGTCATCTAAACTGGCTAGCTGTCCAGAAAACATAAAAATAAAAAATAAATGTTCTTGGCTCCCTATACAATTTTTAATGCGTTTATTAGGAAAACATCTCTCCCAAGAGAAGCAGCCAATTACATAAGTCTCTGCCACAAACATGCCGGGAGATTCATTTTGTCTATTTATACAAATAGGCTTTGCAAACCGGTAAGAAAAAGACATCCGAACCAGGAGACGTGAGTCACAGGAACGAATGGGTGGTTTTTAGAGAGAGGAAATGCAAGAGGCCAATGAGCATAGGAAATATGCCCCATCTCTCATGATTAATGCGAAGCAATAATGAGATTAAATCGGTAGATCACGCGATTAGCAAAAAATTAAAGTGACGAAAGCCAATGCTGACAAAGATACGGAACGAGCTTGCCTACGTGGCTGTTCACTGTGGAAATTGCTACAATATATTTGAGGGGATATTTAATAACATAGATCAAAAGTTGAAATGCATGCATTCGCCTTTAGGGATTTGACCATGTAACTCAAAAACATCTGTCCTGGGATATTCCTTGCAAGATCGCATAGAGACAGATGAAGGCTTTGATGCTGGCTGGCTGGCAGCCTAGCTAAGAGATGAAACTATGCAGCCATTAGGACAAAGTGGAGGCTGGGAGGGGATAACTCACTCAGTAAAGTGCTTGCCTCGCAAACAGGAGGACCTGAGTTCAGTTCCTCCGAACTCATCATGAAAGAGCCAGACACGGTGGTCTGTGTTTCTAACCCCACTCCAGGGGAGATGGAAGGCGTCCCTGGGGCCCACTGGTGAGTTCCAGGCCAGTGAGTGACCCTATTTCAGAAAGGAGATGGATAGTGCCTGAAGAATGGCAATCGAGGATGTCCTCTGGCCTTGTGTGGAAACCTGTGCACACATGGGTACACTCACCCCACCCCACCCCGCCCCCACACGCATCCTTGCCCTGCCCTACACAAAAGAATGAAAGGTGTGACACAGTCAGGCCAGTGAGCCTGTGGGCAGGGCACCGCTGCACCAATCTACAGTCTTGATGTCCCTACGGGGACACACGTTTGTGTCACCAGATTTTGAAGAGAGCCGTTTCCATCTCTGTCCCCGCCCTCATCATCCCATACTTCCTCAGGCTCTCGATGGATGTCGGACTTCTCTGATGGATAAGGACCCTGGGCAGGACTTGAGGGCTCTCCCTTTCTCTGTCCCTCCTAATCTCTGGTATTGTTAGGCTTCCAGGGATTCTGGGCTCCAAGTGTGACCACCAGCCCCTTTGTAGCCTTTATCTGTGTTTTGGGGAGGTATTCTTCCTTAGTTTCTTGGCTCAACCTCAAAATGTGGGTCTACTTCAACATCTGCTTCCTGGTGTTGGCAGTGCCATCTCCCCACCCTGTGCTTGGGTCCTCCTAACTCCCACGACAGGACACTCAGCAGCCTCTCCTTTTCCTCCTCTGAGCCAGCTGTTTCCGTGGTCAGAACTGGAGTGTAGCTGGGGGGAGGGGAGGCTCTGGTCATCTCTGCTCAGAGTGAGCACTCACCTCTGCCTTCTCGACACTGCACCCTTTTATTCAGCACCAAACCACTGGACCCCAGGGTGAGAGGGAGTCACAGTGGGGCTCAGTCAGACAGCAGCCCTTCAGAGGGTTTCCAGGTCAGGAGCGGCGTGGGATGCTGACAGAAGACGATGCTGTCCAGAGTCACGCTCCAGCGCACCCTCGATTTTTCCCCCTGTACGCATCCATCCAAGTCTTTTGAACAGAGGAGAGCAAAGAAAATGGATTGCCTGGCCACTTTCCTCCTTCTCACTCTTAATCTGATTGTAATGTAGTCTTTGAAAAGTGAGGGTGTGCTGGCTCCATTCTCGGGAAACCTCGGGCACCGAGAGAGGTAATTGGTGGGGACTTGATTGTCCCTTTTCAGTTGGGGGCTAGAAAACAGAGTCATTAGCAGCTGTCTGAGCTTGGGAGAAAGTCCTCTCTCTCTCTCTCTCTCTCTCTCTCTCTCTCTCTCTCTCTCTCGTGTGTGTGTGTGTGTGTGTGTGTGTGTGTGTGCTCTTGTACGCTGTGCACACACTCTGGGAAGCCGAGTGTGAGAATGAGGGGGGTAATGATGATGATGATGATGATGAGGAGGAGGAGCATGGCGGGTGGTGTGGGGATGTGCAGGGTATCTGGGGTCTCTCCCCCCACTAGCATCGAAATTGCTATAACTACAGATTAAGTGATTCTGACCCCAGGAGACAAGGAGCACTGTTTCCAAGGGAACCACACGCCTCAACCACAGTCCCTGGAAGGGAGGGAGGGTGAGCCAGGATGGAGGAGCAGCCTTCCCCTGTCCAGAGCAGCAGCCCTGCCTGTGGGTCCCTCAGCTCTGCTATAACTTGCTGAGAGACGAGCTGGGCCCTTCACAGTCACCTTCCGGCTGAGCTTGCACTAGCAGGGGGCTGGAGGCAGGCTGGGTCCCAGGAGAGGTATGCTCAAGTATGGGGACCTGGATTTGATCCCCAACACACAGTTAAAAACAAACAAACAAAAACCCCTCTTAATGGCGGTCCTCCTTGTAATCCAAGAGCTGCGGAGATGGAGATGGGAGGATTTCTGAGGCTCATTGGCCAGCCAGTCTAGCTTGAAATTGGGGATCCCTGGGATCTTGTCTCAGGAGGGCTCCTCCTGACCTCTGGCTGCACACTCACGCACACATGAACACCTGTACATACATGTGCAAATGCACAAATGCACACACACACACACACACACACACACACACACACACACACACACACACTAAAAACGCATCGGGTAAAGCATGCCTATAGGTTCGCCAATTCAGTTTCTCTTGAGACCACTCACTCCGGTGTGAGTCTAGCCTTCTGAGTGGGGCCGGAGGACCCAGGGAAGCCACCTTTCTCCACACTCTGCTGCTTCTGGTAGATCTAGATATGCCACCCGGCAGGGAGAAGGGTCCCCTTTAGGGTGAGAGTGGGAACCCAGAGGGCAGCAGCAACAGAAGCAAAAGGGGGACTAGAACAAGAGGGCCCTGAGCTTGCCATGAGGAACTGAGCCCAAATGCTGCCTGCTGTCTCCTGGGCCATGAGTCAGCCAGGTCAAGGCAACCCGGGTCCCATTCCAGCATCAAGGGGGCACAGTAATGCGACACAGGCACAGTATAGAGCCCTGGGAGCCTTTCTTGGGGCAGATGCCATCCATCAAGCCTCATGCTCTTCACAGCTAATAGAGAAGGCCTGGCACATTTATGTGCCTAGCAAGTAGTGGGTTCTCTCTCTCTCTCTCTCTCTCTCTCTCTCTCTCTCTCTGTGTGTGTGTGTGTGTGTGTACATGTGTGCACTTGGGTGGAAGCCTTGGTTTCATCTCCTCTCTCCATCTTGGTTTCTTTAAACATCTGTCTGTCTGTCTATCTGTCTGTCTATTTATCTGCACATGGGTGTTTTGCTGGCACATGTCTGTGTAACGGTGTTAGATCTTGAAGTTACAGACAGTTGTGAGCAGCCCCGTGGGTGCTGGGAATTGAGTCTGGGTCCTCTGGAAGAGCAGCTCCTAACCACGGAGCCATCTTTCCAGCCCTGCCACCTTTCTTTTAAGAAAGTGTCTCTCACGGAATCGGGAGCTTACCAATGGCTAGAGAGCCCAGGGATCCTCTTCCCCCATCTCCAGTAAACACCCCCCTACACACACACACACANAACACACACACACACACACACACACACACACACACCTGCCGTGCACCATGTCAGTCTTTGTACACAGGCACTGGAGACCTGAACCCACACCCTCTAGGCAAGCACGTTCTTGCCTGACCATCTCCCCATCCCCAAACAGGCATTTTTATAGATTTCCAGGGTAATGAAGTCTCACTCCTCATCGAATATGAGCAAGCTTTCTAAATCGTCAGGGTCTGGGTCAGACCCTGAGGAAGCCCGGCTACGGACCTGTGTTTCAATATTAAAGATGCTCCGTGAGACCCTCTCTCTGAGTTGATGCCGCAGATGGCAAAACAGAGAGAGGAGGTGGCTCGCATATATGGGACACAGGCATATCCACATGTGAACGAGAGCACTGGGGGCCTGGGAAAGGTCCTTGTGGGACTTTGGCTAATAACTATAAATCAAAGCCACATGCGATCAGAAAAAGAATAAGCAAGCAATCACCAGAGTTCTGCAGGGCTGGGGACTGTCCCTGTCAACCTCTGCCAGGACAGAAACCTCTGCATGCTGTCTCTAGAAGGTTGTCACCTTTGGTGGTGGGGCTGAATTAGGATACTCTGGACCAGCGCTTGAAAGAATCATGAAAGGACCCACAACAGGATCAAGCCGAAGAAAATGTGCAGGGATTATATACACAGAGGCCCAGCATCCAAAGGGAACAGTGTACAATGGCTGGCATCGAAATAAAAACCGCCAGGCATATCAGGGTTTGATTACTGGCTTAAGAAATTGCGTTGAAGCTTTGAGAAGTGCTGACTCCTCTTACAGAAGAATTTCCTTGCTCTGTTGGGTTCTGCTTCTGGTTTCAGATTGCTCAAGTCGGGACATCCGTTTGCTGAGTTCTCAGCCACATTGTTGGGTTGCCTTCTAAGCTCAACTCCAGTTCTTTGTTTGTATGTATGTTTGTTGGGAGGCTTTTGCTATTGTTGTTGTTGTTTTGTTTTGTTTTGTTTTGTTTGAGACAAGGTTTCTCTGTGTAGCCCTGGCTGTCCTGAAACTCTGCAGACCAGGTTAGCCTCGAACTTTCAGAGATCTGCCTGCCTTTGCCTCCTGAGTGATGGGATTAAAGGTGTGGGCCACCACTGCCTGGCACAACCTAAGTTCTTAGTGCTCTAGCCCCAAGGCCCTCATTTCCTTGGTTCCTGCCAGCTAGAGCTGCCCATAGCTCCTTGAAATTGTCCTCATTCCTGGTACGGTGTCCTAACCAACCTCAAAGCAGTGATTCATTCTATAATACATAAAACACATAAAATACATGCTTTATCACATGTCAAAAATCTTCTGACTTCCCTTCACAACATCTGTACTTAAAAAGGACTTACTTACCTGGCTCCTGCATATGTGTGTGCACTTCATGTACCCAGGTGACCTCAGAGTCCAGAAGAGGGCGTTGAATTCGCTAGAACTGGAGTTGTGGGTGGTTGTGAGCCTCCATGGGGATGCTGGGAACTTAACCCAGGTCCTCTCCAAGAGCAGCAAGTGCCCTTAACTGCTGAGCCATCTCTCCTACCCCAGACATCTTTGCTTTTAGAGACTCATGTAATTACACTAGACATTCCTCAGCCCTTGTGATTTAGTATAATCATTCCCTTTATGGTCAAAGGATTAGTAAACTTAATTACATTGGGAATGGACCCCCTTCGAGCTGGGCGTAGTGATGTATGCCTTTAACCCCAGCACTTGGGAGGCACAGGCAGGCATATCTCTAAGTTGGAGACCAGCCAGGTCTACACAGAGAATTCCAGGACAGCCAGTTCCAGGACTCTCCTGGAACACAGAGAAACACTGTTTTAAAAAAAGAAAGGTTTTCTTTTCTGTGTACTGTAGTGTATAGACTGTCCAAACTAGCACACAGATCTTACCAGACGATGCACCCTGGCAGGTGTGCGAAGAAGGAGGAAAGGTGAATGCACGGAAATGGACCAGGGTGGCAGAGGTGACAGAACCTGCAGACAGGGGACACTAAAATACTTCAAGTCTATTCATTTATTTATTTATTTTAAAATAAGTATTTATTTTATTTATATGAGTACACTGTTGCTGTCTTCAGACACATGAGAGGGCATTGGATCCCACAAAAGATGCTTGCTGGGAATTGAACTCAGGACCTTCAGAAGAGCAATCAGTGCTCTTAACCACTGAGCCATCTTTGCAACCCCTTCAAGTGTATTTATAAAGAAAGAGTAAAATGCGGCCATACCAAATGGGGGTGGGGTGGGGAACAAACCAAACCAAACCAAACAAACAAAAGAATGAGGTATAAAAAGAAAGTTAAAGATTAAAAAAAAAAATCTAGTATCTGAAATTAAAAAATTTCAGATAAAACTAGCCAAGATTCGATACAGTGAATGGAGGTGAAGTGGGGAGAAAGTGGCGACTGTGAAGAGACAACAGTAAAAACTACAAAAAGAAACTCGTGTGGCAGATGGGAGTGCAGGAACAAAAGAGGCTGCGGGGCATTCTCAGGTCATCAGAGCAGTAAAAGGAGGGAAATATTTTTGAACAAGTCATGTTTAAAGCCTTTGCAACTTAGATGAAATTGTAAACGTGCAGATCTGAGGATCCTCATGAACCCAAATCAGATGAAACAACCAAAAAGAAAAAGAAAAAGAAAAAGAAAGGAGACAAGAGGAAGCAAAAGAAACAAACGAAGCCAGACCCCAGCCAACGGGACGCAAAGGGAAGCACCTTCGCGGGCATCTGCTTTGGTGTTGGTGTAATTCAGTGGGAAATGTGCCTTGTTCTGTCTTTTGGAAGAGTTTTGTTGAACCAGTCTTAGTTTGCTCATAGCTAATCAATAGAGGAGAAAAATAGCCCGGAACTTTCTCCAGAAAGTGTAGGAGAACCCTTCTTTCTTTCATGAACATGGCCTGCTCTGGAGTGTAGTCTCCTCAGGTCTGATGTCTTTAAAACAGCTTTAAAAATGTTTCTGTTGTTTTTATTTTTTACAGTTATGTGTCATGTAGGATAGGGTATGTGCGTGAGAGAGTATGAGTGTGTGTGTTTTCTGTATCCATGCCTATGTGTGAGAGAGAGTGTGTTTGTGTTTGTATGTGTTTGTGTGGGGTGTGTGTGTAAGAGAGAGAAGGGAGAGAGTGAGAGGGGCAGGGGGAGACCACCTCCATGTGCAATTTTACAGAGGCCAGAAGAGGGCGTTAGATTCCCTGGAGTTACAGGTCGTGGTGAGCCCTGGGCACTGAGAACCGACCCCGGCTTCTGCGGAAGCAGTACATGCTTTCACTGTCTGCACCACCCTTCCAGTTCCTCCAGTCACAGAGGACATGTGTCCTCGTCACCTGAATTGTAGACATTATTAGCATCAAATGTCTTCATAATGTTCCCAAATTATCCTTCCAATATCTTTAGAATTTGTGATGATGCTGTTCTCATAACTTATCTTGGTTTTGTGTGTATGTGTGTGTGTGTGTGTGTGTGTGTGTGTACTCTCCCCCCCTCAGCCCCCCAGTCTTGCCAGAGTTTAGCAATTTTATTGATCTTCGGAAAGAACCAACTTCTGGCTCTATCAACTTATACTATTTTTTTTTCTGTTGCTGGTTTCGTAAATTTCTGCTTTAATACCATCCCCCCTCTGTCTGCTTTTATTTGCTCTCCTTTTTCCTGGCTTCTCAAAAGTGGTAGCTTGAAGGTATGGATTTGAGAACGCTGTCTTCCTCCGATGTAAGTGTTTATTGCTGCGTGCGTCCCTAAGCTGAGCAGCAGCAGTCCATGAATCCTGATGTGCTATCAAACACTGTCAAACTCTCTTCTTTCCCCCAACAGCCTGTATTTTTGGAACAGTCTTAGATTTAAGGAAAATTTGAGTAGCACAGAGTTCCCATAACCTGGCACCATTTTTCTTGATGTTGACATCTTACCTGACACAGGTTAGTATAATTAGCTCACTGATAATAGTAATGAGTTATGTCCGACTGAAGCCCATGTCCCTTTAGACTGTTTTGCTTCACTCCACTGTCCTCTTGTTGGTGTGAGGTGACACTCACTTGGATGACAGTTTAGGACAATGCTCTTCCCTCAGAGGCCATGTCTTTGCAGGTTTCTCTTGGCTGGGCCAGGTTCTTAGATGGGCCTTGATTCGTATTTGTCTTTGTGTTCTTCTACTGGGAAGAGACACTATGACCACAGCAACTCTTAAAAAAGAAAACATTTAATAGGGGCTGGTTTACAGTTTCAGAGGTTCAGTGCATTATTATCATAGAACAGCCAATGGTTCTCAACCTGTGAATAGTGACCTCTCTCTACAGGGATTGCCTTAGGCCATTGGAAAACACAGTCTTTACAACTCATAACAGTAGTGAAATCACAGTTATGAAGTAGCAACATAAACAATTTTATGGTTAGGGGCTGGCACAGCATGAAGAAGAACTGCCTTAAAGGATCGCATGCAGCATCAAGAAGGCTGAGAACCACCATCAAGGTGGGAAGCATGGCAGCACACAGACAGACATGGTGCTGAAGAGGAACTGAGAGTTCTACATCCAGATCTGCAGGCAGCAAGAAGAGAGAGAGAGAGAGAGAGAGAGAGAGAGAGAGAGAGCCACTGGGCCCACCTTGGCCTTGCTTGTTTATTTATTTGTTTTTGTATTGTGAGATCAGGGTTTCTCTGTGTAGCCCTGGCTGTCCTGGAACTCGCTCTGTAGACCAGGCTGGCCTTGAACTCAGAAATCCGCCTGCCTCTGCCTCCTGAGCGCTGCCACCACCTGGCTTCGACTTCTGAAACCTCAAAACCCACCACTCAGTGACTTACTTCCTCCAACAAGGCTACACCTATTAACCCTTCTCAAGTAGTGCCACTCCCTGATGACTACGGACTCAAATATAGGAGTCTGTGGGGGCCATTCTTAGTCCACAGTGGTCTTGAATTTTTGCATTTGGCTGTTATTTCAGAGCATGCCTTGTTCTTGATGTCTGGATTGTTGAGGGGAAAGGTCACAGATGCAAATATGTCATTGGCATATTGAATTGTACCCCCACAGATATGTTGCAGCTCTGACCCCCTAAGACCTCAGAAGGAAATAGGGTCTTTATTTCTTTTGAGACAGTCTGCCATGTGTCTATCACAGGTTGGTCTCAAATTCACTATGTAGCTGAAGATGATCTTGTTATTTATAGTCTTTATAAATGTTTATTTATTTGGTGTGATGTGGTGTGTGTGTGTGTGTGTGTGTGTGTGTGTGTATGCTTTGTTTGCATGTATGTCCTTTGCATGTATGAATAGCAAGTGCTCTTAGCCATCTCTAAAGATAATCTGCAATTTCTTGTTCTTCTTGTTCTTGTTCT
>NC_034598.1:26297459-26319879 GCF_900095145.1 Mus pahari
CTCCTCCTCCTCCTCCTCCTCCTCCTCCTTAAAGATTTATTTATTATATATGCAGCATTGTGCCTGCATGTACACCTGCACGCCAGAAGAGGGCATCAGATCCCATTACAGATGGTTGTGAGCCACCACGTGGTTGCTGGGAATTGAACTCAGGACCTCTGGAAGAGCAGTGTTCTAACCACTGAGCCATCTCTCCAGCCCAACCTGGAACTTCCGGTCTCCATGTCTCCACCTTCCGAGTGACTCTAGATCCTCTCAATGGCTGTCTATAAAAACCATCACACTCTGTGTGTGCCATATTGACTTGTGCAGTTGTTACTGGTGGTAATGAAGCTTTCTCTTTCTTACTATACAGTGACATCTACAGCCGAACTGGAAGGTAGAGAGTTGAAAAGTGGATTGTAGAATGCCATCATTTTAAATTCAATATACAATGCCAAAGTAGTCCTTTTGGACTGTGAATTGCCCCCTACTGCCAACAATGGGAAGAGCCATCACGTAGGAGCAATATGATGTATTATCTTTTCATGCGTCCATTTGCTTCAAAAAGTAAGAAAAAAGGGGGATCTCACTTTTTGTCAAATTTCCTTTTATCTCACTTTTTGTTAAACTTCCTTTCTGGTTTCTTCTTAGGCCCAGAGTTTATTTAGATGTGTTTTTATTTTATTTTCCAAATCTTTGGAAATTTCCTATGTATCTTCTTTTTGCACATGTACGCATGTGCATATGCATATGTGTGCATTTGCCTGTGTGCACAGGTGCAGAAGATGATGTCGGAGACTTGCTCGGGGGTCACTCTCTGACATCATCCCACCTTGCTCTGGGATTGCTTACCTCTAGTACCTGAACTTGGGGACCACAGGTGAGCTGCCATAGCGCCCAGCAATTGCCTGGTACCTTTCTCCTGAGCATTATTTCTTCCCTTGCACAGCATGGACTTCCCAGGCTGAGATGTCTCCCCAGCCCCGCCCCCTGCATATCTTTTATCATTGACGTTCTGAGTGGCTTAAGGCATGCTGGATCAGCCACCACCCCTTTAGCATCCCAGGATTATGTTCTGAGTGGCTTAAGGCATGCTGGATCAGCCACCACCCCTTTAGCATCCCAGGATTATGTTCTGAGTGGCTTGGGGCATGCTGGATCAGCCGCCACCCCTTTAGCATCCCAGGATGCTGTTTATCTCAGTAGATATCTCTGTGCACTGGAAGATAACTGCAAGTCGGCTGCTAATGTCTCCTTTGTACTTGTTCTCTTGCCTGCTGCCCTAGCTGTTACTAAGAGAGGGGGTTGTCCATCCTACCTGTAACTGTTGATTTTCCTATTTCTCCTTCCAGTCCATCTATGTGTGTTCTTATAGTCTTGAGTTATTAAGGGTACAATGTTTACTATTACTCTCCTCATTCATTGACAACCCAGTATTGTTTTTTTTTTTTTTAAAGAGTCTTATATGTTCTAGGCTAGCTTTGAACTTACATAGGGAACTTCTGATCTCCCTGTCTCCTGCTCCCCAGTGCTGAGATTATAGACACGAACCCCATGCCCAGTACGCAGTGATGGGGATAGAACCCAGGGCCTCGTGCCTGTTATTGAGCACTGTGCCGACTGAGCCACACCCCAGCCATGTCACTGGTCCCAAACATGGAGATATTTCATCTCAGACTTTATCATTTTCAGTCTACATACTCAAAGTGGCTTCTTTAAACATCTGCATCTTTGGGTGGGTGTGTCTTTGGATGGGTGTGTCTTTGAGTGGGTGTGTCTTTGGATGGGTGTGTCTTTGGGTGGGTGTGTCTTTGAATGAGTGTGTCTTTGGATGGGTGTGTCTTTGAGTGGGTGTGTCTTTGGATGGGTGTGTCTTTGGGTGGGTGTGTCTTTGAATGAGTGTGTCTTTGGGTGGATATGATGGTGCACACCTGCAAACAGTGCTCTCAAGAGGCAGAAGCAGGCAGATCTCTATATTTGAGACCAGTCTGGTTGGGGTTTACTGAGTGAGATCCAGGATAGCAATGGTTACATAGTGGATAAAGGGGCTTGCCACCAAGCCTTACGAGCAGAGTTCAATCCCCAGGAATGGCATCCTTGTGGAGAGACCTGACCCCTGAAAGTTTTCCTTTGACCTCCACATGATAACAAAAAACATAAAAAGTAGAAGAATATGAAAAGATTATATCACGATAGCCTGATTCAAAACTCAAAGCAAGCAAGCAAACGAAAATTTTTGTCTTAGCCCTTAAAAGGAACTATAGGTGTAACCACACTTCTGACGCCCCTTCCGCTGTCAGCTCTGGATCTGTTTCTGCTGGTTCACTTCCCTCTGCAATATGGATTCTGGCTGAATGTTAGACTGTGAATTTTACTAAAATTATTGAATCCTGGGTTTCTCTACATTCCTATAAATATTTGTTGTCCCTATCCCCGATGTTGCAAATCAATTGCTTGGGAAGAGTTGATTCCTTTGGACCTTACTTAAAAAAAAAAAAAATAGAGAAACTAAGAAAAACTAAAACAAACAAACAGAAAGCCAAACTGAAAAAGGGAACAATGGCAAAAACTCCACACTGGAAACATCAACGAGCAGCAATACGGTAAATCTACATGTGTGGTACGAGGGTTGGGGAGATGCCTCGGCGGGTAAAGCGCTGACCCCTCAAGCATGGGGACGGGAGTTCAGATCCCCAGAACCCATGAACAGCTAGATGAGACCACAGGCCCCTAGTGCAGCATCCTACTGTGAGGTGGGAGGCAGAGGCAGGAGAATCCCAGGGAGCTCCTGAGCCAGTGAGCCTGGCAAGCTCAGCCTCCATGAGAACCCTCAAACAAGGCAGAAGCCAAGGCCCAACCCCATGGGTGGCCTCTGAACTCTTGCACCCAACCCTAAGGGTGGCCTCTGAACTCTTGCACCTTGGCATGTATCTCTATATTATCAATATCTATATGTCTGTCATCTCTATATCTATCTATACTCTATCTATCTATCTATCTATCTATCGATCTATCTATCTATCGATCTATCTACCAATAGACAGGTGTAGCAATGGCTACATAATGATTGCCCGATTCAAAACCCAAAGCAAGCAAGCAAATAAAAATCCACAATGTCTGCTGTTTAACTGGAATCCATATAGCAGAGAGAGTCAATCAGCAGAAACAGACGGAGAGCTGACAGCTGGCAGGGACATTGAAAGCACATTACACCTGTATCTCTTTAATCTATGGACAGAGAGAGATAGAGACAGATATGAAATACACATCAACCAATGATACTAATAATTACATAAAGTTAAAAACGATCCAACTATTCCAGCCACGAGATAAAAACACTGGGAAGGAAAGGCCCGGCTCCGTGTTGTCCACAAGGTCCCGAAGCTGCTGCAAAGTTGGCAAAAGAGAAACAAAATGAGCAGAGAAGGCTCAGCTGTCGACAGCAAGGCTCACCCAAACATCAAGAGGTGGACAAATATTTACAGTGTGAACCTTAACCCAAAGAGCGGCGGTGCGGTCATGCTGCACAGAGTCAACTTCAGAACCAAGACTGTGACCAGGGCTGGAGCAAGAGACGCTTCACACTAATAAATAGGCCACTTAATCAAGAAGCTGTCACAGCCCTAAATATGTATGCACCGAGCATTAGCCCTTCCAAGTCGAGTGGAACAGCTAAAGATAGAGGCAAGAAGCAAGCAGACAAATCTACGGTGATTGTTGGAAATCACAGCATTTCTCAAAGCAATTGTCAGGACACAGAAAATCAGCGAGAAGACAGAAGAGTCTCGCAATAGTCCCCATCAACTTGACCTAATTGACATTTATGGAGCTTGGCATCCAACAGCCGTGGAGCGCATGCGCTCTTTAAGGCAGAGACCATCAAACAAAACCAGGGAGACCAAAGTCACAGAAAATATGCTCTGTAAACATGACATAATAAAGTGGAAATCGATAACAGAAAGATCGCTGCAAAATCCCCCAAGTGATTGGTAATTAAATGCTCTACTCCTGAGTGAATGATGGGGGAGAAAGGAAAGCCATGGGGGAAAGCAGATTTCTGCATTGAAAGAGTGTGGAGACAGATTGTGTCAAGATGAGAGAGCACGTGGGGCTGGAAGGATGGTTCAGCACTTCAGAGGCACTCGCCGCGCTTCCATAGGTCCCAGGTTCAATTCTCAGCACACACATGGCAACTCACACACGTGATGCAGAGAAATACTTGCTGGCAAAACCCTTGTGCACATACAAAGAAAGATAGAAGGGGGCTTTGCAGCTGGGCCGAGGGGGAAGCGGGTAACCCTAAATAACGACTTAGAGAGATGCTTCAGGTCAGTTGTGTAAATTTTACCCCCAGGAAATTAGAGACATTAAATCAATGGTCAAGAGGAGGAAAAATAAGAGCTAAAAGGATAATGTTTTAATATGGAAAGATGATGGAGGGAATGAGGAAGAGGGGAGGAGGAGAAGAGGGGAGGGGAGGGGAGAAGAGGGGAGGAGAGGAGAGGGGAGAGGAGGAGAGGGGAGAAGGAGAGGGGAGGGGAGGCGGGGAGGGGAGGGGAGAGGAGAAAAAATAGGAGAGGAGAGGGAGGGGCCAAGGGTGTTAGGCATACCCAAGACCATGAGACCATGAATCCCACCCAATCTCAACATTTGTTACCATAGAAAGAAATCCAGATCCATTTAACTGCCCTCTCCAATTCCCTCCTTTCTTCACCCTTCTGTCCCACGAACATGCTAAGCAATCTATATGGATAGAATTGTGCAATGAATGGCAATTTTTATTCTTTCTCTTCCTTCATTTAGAATCATTTTTTCAAGATTCAGCTATATGCACTCTACTCCTGGTGATGTCCAAATAATGTTCCATCACGTAGCCACATTACATCCGGCCACTTATTACTCAAACATTTACCTTTTTTCTGCATTTTGATTATTGTGAACAGTGCTGCTACCAACATTCCTTAACAATTATAAGCCTATGTTTTATTTCTCTTGCTTTTATACCTAAGAGTAGAATTTCTGTGATTTACAGAATTCTTTCTCTTAGCCCAGAGGTTTCGGCCTATTTATTTATTTATTTATTTGTTTATAATATGGGTACACTGTAGCTGTCTTCAGACACACCAGAAGAGGGCATCAGATCCCATTACAGATGGCTGTGAGCCACCATGTGGTTGCTGGGAATTCAACTCAGGACCTCTGGAAGAGCAGTCAGTGTTCTTAACCACTGAGCCATCTCTGTAATCTCCCTTTCCCTTTCTTTGTATCGTCTTTTGATACACAACTTCATCACATCTGAGTAATCTGTTCTTTTATCTGGTTTTGTCCTTTGAAGTCATAACTAAGGAACCATTGCGTAATCCAAGGTCAAGAAGAGTCACACCCGGGTTTCTTCCCAGAAGTTTTATTGCTTTGCGCATGCATTAGGATTTTAGATGAGTTCAACTAGTTTGAAGGATGGCTCCTTCATCTTTGTCATGTGACTGTTTAGTTGTCCTGGTACCTCTTATCACCACTGAATAGTGCTTGTGTCTTTGTTGAAGATTGCCTGAGACAAACACATGAATTTATCTCTGGATTCTCAATTATTTTCCCTTAATCTGCATGTGAACCTCTCTATCATGGGACCATGTTGTCTTAACTATAGTATATATGATGTTTGGCCCAGGGAGTGGTATTAGGAGGTGTAGCCTTGTTGGAATAGGTGTGTCACTGTGGGTGTGGGCTTTAAGACCCTCATCCTAGACGCCTGGAAGCCAGTCTTCTCCTAGGAGCCTTCAGATGAAGATGTAGAACTCTCAGCTCCTCCTATGCCATGCCTGCTTAGATGCTCCCATGCTCTTGCCTTGATGATAATGAACTGAGTCTCTCAACCTGTAAGCCAGCCCCAATTAAATATCATCATTACAAGAGTTATCTTGATCATGGTATCTGTTCACAGCAGTAAACCCCTAAGACAGAAGTTGGTACCAGGAGTGGGGTATTGCTGAGACAGGCCTGACCATGCTTTTGTTTGGAAGAATGTGGATTTGGGGACTTGGGATTTGGAAGGCAGTGGAATGCTTTAACTAGGGCTTAATAGGCTATCCTAGTAGGACTATGGAAGACTTTATTGCTAGAGTGATTTGAATGGTCTAGACCTGGCCCAAGAGGTTTCAGTGGAGAAGAATTTCAGTATGTGACCTAAAAACTGTTCTTGTGATATTTTGGTAATGAGTGTGGCTGCTTTTTTGCCATTGCCCAAAGAGTCTGCCTGAGGCTAAGGTGAAAAGATTTAGATGAATTGCTTTGAATAAAGAAGTCTCTAAACAGCTTGATATAAATTCTGTTGTGTGATTACTGAAGTTCACTCTTATGAAAAGCATTTTAATGAAAAGGAGCAAGCTGAGAAAGGAAAAATACAAAATATATAATTCAAGTATTAATGGGGCACCAGGAAGTAGAATGGAACTGGATTCTATGTTGTAGGAGATAACAGATTAAGGGAGTGGGTCTTTGGGACAAGATCCCACCCAGCTAAGTTTAGGTCTAGGCATGGTGGTACACACTTTTAATCCCAAAAGACAGAGCAATGTAGATCTCTGAGTTCAAGGCCAATCTACAGAGCAAGTTTCAGAGCAGTCAAGCTTAGACAGTGACAGAACTGGAAAACAGAAAGCTGGTAATAGAATAAGGGGGCCATGTTTCAGCCCATCAAGCAGAAGAACCCAGCAGCTTTGATCACATGACTCTGGCTTTAGAGTCAAGAATAGAAGAGACTACTGGGACAATTGATGCTGGTTAGCTGAAGCTAAGAAATTATTGGTGGTTAAGAAGAGACCAAAATCTTCTGGAAAGTGTTCTCTGAAAGAACAAAAAAAGCTGTGTTCCAGAGGTAGCCAAGGTTGGACCTCCTACTGTAGCTGGAGTTGGTAATGTGTAAGAATCACCCAGGTGGTACTGGTTTTGAAAGCATGAAGGGGTCATGGAGAGAAGCTGACTCTTGGCACTGTGAGAGGCCATGGAAGGCCATTGGTGAAGCTGCTGCCTCAGTTGCAGTTGAAGGCCCAGGACTGAAGGCATCATGCAAAAGAGTTGAGACATGGCACCATGAAGAAAGCCTATGAGAGGCTATTGGTGAAACTTAGTTGAAGTTGAAGACCCCAAGTATTGGATATGTCAGCACCATGGGACGACCACCAAGAACAGCTGCAGCAGTGGAGTAGAGTTAACCAGAGACTAGAGTGCTACCGAGGGCAGAGCTAAAGAAGTGATCCAAGCCCTTTGGCGGATCCCAGAAGATCGTGTGTGGATCCCAGTCATGGAAACAAGAAGCTGTAATATCGAAGTTGCCTTGGAGACCCCAAGATGTTTGGGATGCCAGAGACATGGGCTGTCTGCAGAGGAATGTTGCTAACAGGGAGTGGAACCAGCCCAGGAGATAGAAGTTTGTTGCATCGACAAAGATGAAACTGGAGTTGGAACTCTGAAGACTATTTTGACATCAGACATGGAGATGCAGAGTTTAGAATTTGCCGAGCTGGTTTCCTGTCTTGCTTTGCGGATTATAGTTAAGTGATTTAGATGAATCTCAGAAGAGACTTTGAACTTTGGACTTTTAACATTGTTGAGACTTCTACAGACTATGGGGGCTTTAGAAGTTGGACTAAATTTACTTTTTTATTATGCTATGACTAGATATGGCCCCCATAGACTTGTGTGTTTGAACAAGTCTACGGGGGCCAGGGAGTGGAATATCATGGTTTGAATATGCTTGGCCCAGGGAGTGGCACTATTAGGAAGTGTATCCTTGTTGGAGTAAGTGTATCACTGTGGGTGTGAGCTTTAAGACCCTTGTCCTAACTGCCTGGAAGCTAGTGTTTTCCTAGCAGCCTTCAGATGAAGATGTAGACCATGCCCACCTGGATGAGGCTGGACTGAACCTCTCATCCTGTAATCCGAACCAATTAAATGTTGTCATTAAAGGGGTTGCCTTGGTCATAGTATCTGTTCACAGCAGTAAAACCCTAAGACAGTATGCTTAATTGTGTGCTGTAACTTTTGAAATCAGAACATAAAGTATGGTTCCCTCTTCTTTGTTCATCCTCATCTGCTTTGTTTACCTATTTTAAGTCTTCTATATTCCTAAGTGACTTTTAGAAGAAAGTGTCCACTCTGGGAAACTCTGTCCTTTCAACAACATTGAGTATTGTAATCCATGAACATGGGTTATCTTTCCAATTATCCAGCTCTTCAGTGTCTTAAAACAGTATTCTGTCCTCTCTGTATGTATGCAAATATTTCACTTCTTTGACTAAAGTTATTTCTAAAAACTGTACTCTTTTTTATACTATCATACACAGAACCATTTATTTATTTATTTATTTGGTAACTTTTGGCTAGCATAAAGAAGCACTGACATTGTGTGTGTGTGTGAATCTCAGATTGTATATCTTTCTTAACATCGTTTATTAGCTATAATTGTGTGTTCATTTTTTTAACATATCATTATACATATATCATTTTATGTGTTATAAAAACAGAAATGGCTTTAAATCTTACTTTCTAATATGGCTGCTTTTCAATGGCTTTTTTTTTTTTCTCACCTCATTCCTCTGCCTAGACTCCAGCACATCCTGGAAAGAAGTTAAGGCAAACATATTTGTTTTCTTTATGACTTTAGAGCCTACATTCAGGTTTTCTTTCCTTTTAAATGACACCTTTATAAATATGGTGTGTGTGTGTGTGTGTGTGTGTGTGTGTGTGTGCACATGCATGCCACAATGTTCATGTAGAGGATGGGGAACAACTTTTGGAAGTCATTTCTCTCCTTCTACTGTGGGGTCCTGGGGATCAAACGCAGGTTTGGTGGCAAGCACCTTTACCTGCTGAGAAATCTCACCCATACCATGTCATATTCAGATGGCCCTAGTGGGTAATTATATAAAACACCTAAGGTCAGAACCAAATCTATGGAAACCTCTTAGTCACAGAGGAGGAGAGAAAATTCCTTTCATGGAGCAAACAGTATCCTGATGCCCAAACCAAGGCCGTGAGAGGAAGGGGGAGTTCCAGTCAGTACCTGTGCCCATAAAGAGCATGGAACTCAGCAGGACATAGTAAGCCAAACATGGGAATATGTGAGCAGATCAATTCATGACTCACTGAAGTTTCTTTTAAGAATGCATGATTGTGGGGCTGGTGAGATGGCTCAGTGGGTAAGAGCACCGGACTGCTCTTCCGAAGGTCCGGAGTTCAAATTCCAGCAACCACATGGTGGCTCACAACCATCCATAACAAGATCTCTTCTGGAGTGTCTGAAGACAGCTACGGTGTACTTACATATAATAAATAAATAAATCTTAAAAAAAAAGAATGCACGATTGTTTGACATTCAAAATTCAATATACCTTATTATTTTAATAAGCAAAACAGAAAAAAAAAAGACATCAAAAAAGGCATCAGAGGGGTTGGAGAGAGAACTCAGTAGTTAGGAGGGCTTACTGCATAATCTCAAGGACCTGAGTTCAGATCTCAGTGTCCACATAATAAGATGAGTGTGGCCTTGTTTGTGCCTCAAACTTCGCACTGTGGCACTTCGATAGAAGAGAAGGAAGAATGGGGCTTGGGGGTGGAGTGGCAACTGACTGCCAGTCTAGCTGAAATACGACCTCATGAATTCCAGGTTCAGGGAGAGATCCTGCCTCAAAGAATAAGACAGAGAATGATACAGGAGAATGCTTTTCTCTGGCCTCCACTTGTGCACAAAGGTAAACTCACACACACGCATTCACACACACAGAGGGGCATTAGACAAAATTGTCCACTCCTTCATGATTTAAAGCAAAGACCCCCAAAGCAACCATGTCATAGACTAAGCCTAGAAGGGAGCATCCAGAACCCTAGTGAGGACATCTCTGAGCTCAGAATGAATACCACAACTTGATGGTAGAAAACCCTGTCTCCACCTGAGCTTGAAAATCAGGTAAAGATTCCTTGTACTACACAGTTCAAGAGAGGCTCTAGTTGGTGCAAACAGACAAGAAAAAATAGAACAAGATATAAGCTGCATAGGCTGAAAAGATATCAAAGGTGAGCTCTCTCTCTCTCTCTCTCTCTCTCTCTCTCTCTCTCTCTCTCTGTGTGTGTGTGTGTGTGTGTGTGTGTGTCTGTCTGTCCCTCTCTCCCTTCCTTCTGAAAGTTTATCATCTTCCTATAAAGAAAATCCAAATGGATCAACAGAAAAAAACCACTAGGATTGATTAGTGAGGTTGGCATGGTAACAAGATTCAAGGCTAATATGAAAAAAATATCAATCGTATTTCTAAGCCCTGGAAATGAATAATTAGAAATGCAAATTTAGGAATATCATTTATAATGGCAGGAAATTCAGGAAATAGTTTGGAATAGAGGTAATAAAAATGTGTGTGTTTCCTGTCGACTTAAGGCATAAATTATTAGTCACAGCAATTAAAAACTGAACTAAGTAAACAGAGAGTCATGCCAAATCCATGAATCAGAAAATATAACAGTGTGCAGACTCAAAGCCTTTACCGCCAAAGCCCAGCACAGTGTAAGAAACAACACACTTGCTTGAAACTAAACAAGGAAGCAATAGGCCAATTTGGAGAAAAAGAAAAATATCCCAGATCTTCTTATACCAAATTTCAAGAGTTCCTAATAAGCTATATGAAGGGCAGTGTGGCATTAGCACAATGCTCGTAGATATTTAATCCAATTGAACAGATAAGCTCATAGAACACAAAACAGATAGATGACTGTCCTAAAGGGAGTCAAGGGTGACAGATTGAAGGTCACACGTGGGGTTCAAGGGGAAAAGGAAACAGACTCTAAGCCTTACTTCACACCACACACACGTGAGCACGCACACACAGAGAGTTCGGATGCACCATAGACCAAAACATAAGTGCTAAAGTTCTAGCCAGGCGTGGTGGCGCACGCCTTTAATCCCAGCACTTGGGAGGCAGAGGCAGGTGGATTTCTGAGTTTGGGGCCAGCCTGGTCTACAGAGTGAGTTCCAGAACAGCCAGGGCTACACAGAGAAACCCTCCAAAAAGAGTGCTAAAGTTCTGAACTCCCACAATAAAGCAGGATAAATCATTGTGACTTGGAGTTCAACGTAGATTTCATCTCTGATTTTTTAAGGGAGCACAAGCCATGAAAGCTAATAAAAATGGGCTTCACACAAACCTAAGACTACTGACAGCAGGCTCAGCTATCTCCTCATTTCCCTATCAGTATGGCTGAGTGAGGGTGGATGGGCTGATGGACGAACGGACGGACAGACAGAAGGATGGGTAGATAGGAGGAGAGGGGGGAGAATGAATGGATGGATGCATACATGGTGTCGTAGTTAAGGTTGCTATTGCTGTGGTAAAACACCATGACCAAAAGCAGCTAGGGGAGGAAAGGGTTTATTTGGACTACACTTCCCCTGCACCATCTTTGAAGGACGCCAGGACAGGAACTCAAACTGGGCAGGAACCTGAGGGCAGGAGCTGATGCAGAGGCCGTGGGGGAGTGCTGCTCACTGGCTTGCTCATCACGGAGTGCTCAGCCTGCCTTCTCATAGAACCCACGACCACCAGCTCAGGGATGGCACCACCCGAAATAAGCTGGGCCCTCCCCAATCAATTACTAATTAAGAAAATGCTCTACAGGTTTGCCTGCAGCCAGGTCTCGTGGAGGCAGTTTCTCGATAGAGGTTTCCTCTTTTCGGATGGCTCTAGCTTGTGTCAAGTTGACATGAAACTAGCCAGTGTCATTGGGAAGAAGACAGAGGGGCAAGAAAAGAGGGAGGGGAGGAAGGAAGAGGGGAGGGTGTGGCTTCTCCTGAGCAGCAGGATATAACGGGAAGAATGCCGGAGTAGGGGGGTAAAAAGCCTTCTTCAGTGTGTGGTGGCTTCCCTTTCCTGAGATTTAATGTTCTCAGCTAATCAGGAGCAAGGAGAACCTGCTGGCCTCCATACAGAGAAAAAGAGGGCTTATTCTCCCCCCCCCATGTCATCTCTTTGCCCTGTTCTGGGCACACACTGACCTCCTGGGCTTCTAGCTCAGACCCAGACTTCCAGTCAGTGTTCAACACTAGCAGCCTCATGGAAATCTTCCCTTCTGGTCTTCTGTACTCATTCTCTCCTTCTCGGTTCCAGAAGGCAGATGGAGCCAGGGAGGAGGCCCCATCCAGATGTGTCCAGTAGACAGTAGAGGCACTGGAGAGCCTTGCCGTTCCAGCTCCCAGGAAGGGCATGGGCTAAGCAAAGCACCAGCCTGGCCCTGGGCTCTAGAGCTGACAGGCTCCCGACGGGCATGGGCATTGGCTGTCATTCCGTCCGCTGAGAGTGCTCATTATCAGCTGACGGACCGTGTGGGTTTACCCCTCAGCCTTTGGCTCCCCACCATGCCTCACACGCCCACCCACTCCACATTCCTGTCCCTCCTGATGTCACTTCTGTTAGTCCCCTGGGCAGACACTGTCTCTCCTCTGGCAGATATTTCTGCACGCTGAGCACCAAGTTAACCGGCCTGACGCTCACTGCAAACCCTGGCACTGGCCGCTATTCCTGGACTGCCTGGGGACACCCCTGGCAGGATCTATGCTAGCGTTGGCTTGAGGAGAGATCTCGGAACACGTGTGCACTCGCTCGGAATGCCTCCAGCTCAGTGCCCTTGGGTAGGGGCTGAGGCATCCTGTTAGTTACTTACTCCATGCTTAACCAGGGGGCCATTTCCCCGTGGCTTTCACAGGGTCTTGCAGGGGCACTTGGCATTGCATTTCATCTGGCTGAACTGTTCTTGGCAGCCACGATGCTGAATGTTCCTCTCCCGCCTAATGTGGCCAGCATGGGGCTTTGAAGTCTTCTCCGTGAAGCCCATTTTCCATGTCAGTAAGCGGAGCTGTCATCCACACACTTCAATCAGAAAAGCCCAGCCTCTGCCCCTCACATCTGGTCCTGCAGGCTCCCAGTGACTTCCGTGTTCCCAAACCAGCAATCACTTCTCCGTGCATGCCTGTGCTAGCTTCCACCCACGGCGTTGATCAAACACCACTAAAACAACAGAAGTTTATCCTCTCACACTTTCACAATTGGTACCGCGGCGCTGAGACCCAGGGGTTGGCAGGACCACACTTCCTCAGACACTGCCATTCACAGATTTTGGTGACAGCAAGCGTCCCTTGGCTAGTGACTTCACCGATCCAGTCCCTGCCCCACAGTAGCCTCATGGCCTTCTCCTCTCCCGTCCACATCAAACCTGCCTCTTCCTCCCCATTATGAAGATACATACGACTGCACTTAGGCCCACCCAGGCAACCAGGACAACTATCCCATCTGAAGGTCCTTAATCTTAACTCAACCGCGGCAAGCTCGTCTCTGTCCGTGGTCCTGATGTTCCTCCAAGGAGAGGGGGCATCTCTTCTTTTTAACACTTTGGCTTGTTTGTTTTGAGACAGGCGTCTGGTAGCTCAGGCAAGCCTCCAACTGCCTATTTAGATAAGGAAGATCTTGAACTGTTGCCCCTCCTGCCTCCACTTCCCTAGTACTGGAATTTCAGGCCCATGACAGCACATCCAGCTTAACTGGTCAACTTGTTTTGTTTTGTTTTAACCTATGGTAAAATTAAAAAAAAAAAAAAAATCCTGCTTCTCACTGGTGACTCTTCTTGGCCTTTTAGCAATCCTATCAAGTTTCTAGAGAGCTATGTCTTTCTCCTAGGAGTTAGGTGGGGAGGGCTGAGACCCCACCCATTCTGTACTCAGCCCAAACACTGGGTGGGGCCAAGACTCTATGGGGAGGCTTCAAACACTTGACCAGTGTGGAGTGCAGTGGTTTCTACTCATATCTTTTAATGAAATACTGAATGGGTTCTTTCCCTCCATCGCCTGTGCTGCAAACCTCCAAGCCATCTGCAGTTCTTCCATCGTTCTCTTCCACACTGAGCTATGCTTATCACACCTCCCCTCTCCAGGGCCTTCAGTCGGGACCTCATGGCTGTGTCGTGAGACAGCTCAGCTCCTAATGGGCCTCTCTGCCTTCAAGTTATGATTGAATTGACCCTCTGTATAGGCTTGAAGGAAGGTCCCCATTGTCCTCAGGTGCCAAGGCCAAGCTCATTAACAAGGCCTCTTGCCAACCTTCGACGTTTGCTCCTCCACCATACCTACTATGTGACTGCCTCCCCTCTTCCCTTCCTCTGCCCATCTTCCACACCCAGCCCCAGGGACCCTTCTTCTCTGGAGCCTCTGCTGAACGGGCTCCTGCACAGCCTCTCCGTCCCCTGTCCACATCAGCCCTGGGGCAGGATTATTGAAGGGTTATCTTTCCACCTCAGACACTCGGCACCAGAAGCAAAGGCACCCGCTGGCTGCAGAGCTTGGCAGGTAGGCTCTGGCTTCTCCCGGAGATAATTCTTCCAAGTGGCACTGGGAGCTCTCCAAGGCCCCCAGTTTCTCAGAGGAACACATTCATTTCTTCAGGACACATGGAAGCAGTCACTCCTGCCCTCCACCTTTCTAAGCCCATGGCTTGCCCTAACTGATGCGCTTTCTTTCTCTGGGAAAAAATAACTGAGCCCAGGCTTCTCCTAGACAAGGGCGTGGCTTTGCTTTCTCTTAGGAGGAGCCTTTGGCCCAGGAGCAGGGGGAGGGTGCAGGTCACAGGAGTGAAGCTGAGAAACCCTTCCCTCCAAGAGCCCACAGAGCCTGCTTTCTCTAGCTCTCCTCCCCCACCCCACCTCCCTGCACCCAGAAGCCGATGTCTCCTGGCCCTGGGCCTGCTTGAAATGCTCCATGAACCATGCTCAGAATTCAGAAACGGAGCAAACATTTACTTTGTGTATAGCGAAGTCACCCCTCCACACACACACCAAATTGGGAGTGAGTCCTAAGCTCTCCCTGTGGACTGTGGGTATCTCCCACTCTCAGGCTGTGTAACTCTGAGCCCTGAAAGCCTTTTCCTATGAGAAGGAAAGAAGGAGGGTTGAAGGATGGACACGCAGACATGGACACACACACACACACACACACACACACACACACTGGTGGGAAGTGGGCAGACCCTGGGGACTCAGATTTCTAGGTTCCTGCTGTGGGGGGTATAGCACTCTAAGTGCTCTGGATTTGGATTTGGGGTTTGGGAGCCTTTGAGTGCACCAGGTTCATGTGGCTGGTGTGGAGGAAGATGGTGTTGATGAAATGGGGCATTTAGCTCCAGAGTGAGAAGGGAGGAACTTAGAGCAAGAGAAGGGCACTGGAAAATGACAACGGCTCCAGGGGGACCCCAGGAGATGGAAGGCTCTACCTGGGGGTCAGAGTTTTAGGTGTGGGCTGAGGGATTCGTCTGGGTGCCCGTATGGCAATAGATTTCCAGATATGGTATAACTATGGAAGGGACAGAATTCTGGATATAATGGATGGGGACACAGGATAATGTGGGATGTGTGTGTGTGTGCGCATGCATGTGTGTATGTGTGTGTACGTGTATGTGTATTGTGTAAGCATGTGTACATGTATGCATAAGTATGTGTATATGTGTATAAGTGTGTACATGTGTGTGAGTGGTGTGTACGTGTGTGTGCGTGTGTGCATGCATGCATGTGCATGCATTGTGTGTGTGTGTAAGTATGAACATGTGTGTATGTGTGTACATGTATGTGTGCATGTGTGTGTGGTGTGTGTGTACATGTATGTGTGCATGTGTGGTGTGTGTGTGGGTGTGTGGTGTGCGCACAAGTGCGTGTGTGTTGAGGGTCACACAGACCAGGCAGGCTGGCCAGCATGAAAACTTAAAACTAGCGACAGTGAGGATGGGAAAGGCTTGAGAGGGGACAAAGGTAAATGCTCAGAGCAGACTTCTGTTGTCCCCAAGAGCACAGGATTACCCTGGGGCCACTCCCTGCTCATGTGCCCTCAGTATCTCACCCATGGCTCTGCACACACAGTTTCCCCTTCAGCCTCTGTCTGTTAGACACCAGCACGAGGACTTTGGGGACACAGAACAAATCCATCCCAGATGTGTTCCAGGAATGTAGGGATAGGAGATGTCCCTAAGAGGAGCAGAATCAGGGGGAGACAAAGCATAGCAGCGAGTAGGCAGGAGACAGTGGTGATGTGGCTGGAGGGGAGCAGAGAACCTGCGGTGAAGGGCGCAGAGACAGACCATCAAGTATCAGGGCCTTCGATGCACATATACGGACATAGATTACAATAAAAGAATGAATAGTCTGTGGGCAGGAGCGAGGTCATCATACGAGGATCGTGAACTCTCGAGACTGATGGAGCTGAGTGTGTGACTCAGGAGGGAGGCAGGCTGAGTGGGTGACATGGATGGGGGAGGCAGGCCAGGTGCAAGAGGACACTTGGGGATAGATAGAAAGAGATAGCCAAGGACATTCAGGATCGGAAGCCAACCCCATCAGTGGGCAGGCCGAATGAAGCTCAGCTCCCAAGTCGGAAGCCTGTCTTAAAGGAAGGCTTGCCCAGCAGAAGCAAGAGAAGGAAACTTGAGTAACTCAGAGAGAGGGCTGTCAAGGATCAGGATAGTCTTACTTCTTTTCTGAGCTTGAACTCCTTGTTCTCCTAGCCCCTCCTAGCATCCTAACCGATGGGCTTGTGGCCATGGGCCAGCTTGCCTGGCAGCTGTCACTTCTTTGGGGGGCATCCTTCACCTTTTGGTCTGGGTTGACTTTGATATCAGCCTGTATCCTGCCTTCCCAAGGACCCCAGGTTTTCTGTCCTTCGAAGCCCTCAACCTCAGCCCCTGCCTCAGCAACCCCCACCCCTGCTTCTTCCCCGGCTGGTATTTCCGCATGCACTGACTTGTCATCTCCCAGTCTGTTTCTGCTCTCCAGCACACATTTCCCAGACATCCCCAGCCTGCCTGCTTCCTGCAGAGCATGTCCCTTGGGGTGTGACCTCCCCACCACCGCCTCCTAGACTCTCCCAATCCCTTTTCATCCGCTCTGGTGAGGTGGGCACAGGAGGGGCACACATACCCCAGCCCCATTGTCTGTGTTCTTTGAAACGTTTTAAAGGGATTAGAGGCTGGGGGCTGGGAGAGAGGGCCTGGGGGGGGGAGGCGTGTTCAGCGGTTGAGAAGATGAACTGAGTCTTTCTTCATCTTCTCTGTCCAGGGGGTTGGCGAGGGCAAGATAGAGGGTGTGTATAATGGGTCATGTAGTTAATTTCAATTTAAACCCAGTTTGCTCTTCTCTATCACTAGAGCCACAGACAATGTTTCTATAGCATATTATCTATCCTGGGAGTTGTCCATCCACAGTTTCTCCAGCTAGCAAGGAGACAGAACTAGAATGTACCAAATCTGGAAAATGCTGAGCATATGTATACACAGGACACAAGCCTCACCCAGGAAAGCCTTGTGCCATGACTCAGTTTCCCTGTCCATGGCAGACGAAAAGGGTGTCCATGAGTATTATTTACTAAGCCGGAAGTGAGGAGACATTTCATCCTTGTCATAGAGCACAGAGGGAGGTGCGGGAGGTGGGGTGATGGAGAAGGAAGACATGGTTGGGGGAACTCTGAGGTGAGACTGAAAGGCTGAGACAGGGGCATTACTGTATGGGCCTGAGCAAGGCCCTGGCTTTTCTGTTCTGCATTTTCTCGCCTGTCAAACAGGACTGGCGGGAACACGCATCAGAAGAGGAGAGCTCCAGCTCAGAGTGCAGCTCAGCCAGCAGGGTGCTTGTCTAGCACGCATGGAGCCCTGGATACCATCCCCAGCCCTGCATAAGCCTGACATGGTAGCACACACCTGGAATCCCAGCACTTAGGTGGTGGAGGCAGGACCGAGAAGCCCAAGGTCACCTAGGCTACAGAGATCTGCCTGTCTCTGCCTCCCAGGTGCTGAGTTTAAAGGTGTGTGCCTCTAGGCCTGGTTTGGGTTGCTTATTCTTTTGGGGTGGAAATAGACGTCCCAGGTCCAGTATCCACCTCCTATTTTGGTACCCATGCCCTGCTCCAGACCCGTGGCTCCGGCCTTGGAGACTCGCTCTCTGGCTCAGTTCTGACGCTAGAGGGTCTATCTACTACAGCACAGTATCTCTTTTGGCCCAGAGACCTGGCAAGTGCCCCCTCCTCAGTCTCCCCAGCAACCACTGGTGGCTCTCTTGTTCCCCCGGGGCCTTCTGAGTAACTAGGGATCCTTCATTCACCCTTGACTCATCTTGGTGTCCAGAAAGGACAGAAATGATACATTCTTACCACCCACATAGGCATCAACTGATGCTGGGTGCCCCCCCCCCCCAGGCCCAGAGGCATCTGCTCATGACCACTAGGGTCTCAGTCCCATAGGCTCTGTCCCTCCTCTTCCAAGGCAAGCCTTATGGCCTAATGCCTAACTTATGCTAGAAACCCTCATGCTCAGGGAAATGGAGTTTCAGAGAAGCCAGACCACTTCCCACTTGATCTACGTTACAAAGCTAGGCCAAATGACTTGGGAATCAGACTTTATAGCAAAATACACAAGGAAAGCCCAAATATCTGAAGCAGGAGCCAAGGGGGCTTCAGACAAGTGAATCTGCAGTTTGCCACTGGGACACAGCCAGTTCAGCATTGGGTCTCTGATCTCCCTCAGAACTTCAGCTCTGGAGCCGACTTGGACACTCCTGCCAGGACACTTCCAAGCGTCCTCACTAAGAGTTTGGTTTGGGACAACCTGGGGGCCTCTTCCTAGTGATCTACCTTTCTGAGGGTCTAAGGTGTCATGCACCAGGAAGTATTGCTTCTTAAAGCCATATTAGCCCTACTCTGCCCAGAGAGGATTCTTGTGCTAAGTTCTGGGTAAGTCCTACCTCGGGAAGAGGGAATTCTGGCAAGGATGGAGACTTCCCTTGATAAAAGCAATATTGGGCTGGAAAATGTAAGGGGGTGGGAACTGACAGGTAATATATATATATATATATATATATATATATATATATATATATTAGAGAGAGAGCAAGAGAGAGGGAGTTTAAGATGTTTGTGTGAACATAACCCCCAGCATGAGAGAGCTTAAAGCTGACAAGTGAAATTTAGTTAGCAGGGTGCCCCTTATTCCAATTTATTACTTTACCGGGGACTTGTGTGAGCTGCAGGGAAGGAGACAAGGAACAGTGAGTGAGCCTGCAACCGAGGCACCAGCTGAGTTATGGACCACAATTCACAAGCCATCACAGGCTGTAGATTCTGAGGAGATTTACAGCAATCTGACCAGAGGAATGTCGTAGAGCCAAGTTTCACCTGACGCCATCCCAAAGGGGCCCAAAGCAAGAGACAGGATGATTGTCCCCAGCCCCAGAGCTACCCGAATCCACATTCCCAGCATCCCCAGGGATGTCACCCGAGAAACTCAATCCATTTTGTTGGAGGAGGCAGGGGTAAGGCTCCCTCCTGCTTTCAAGGGAAGGATTCCCCCCTTTAAAAAAAATGGCAAAAGCAACCTCCCACTTCTTAATGTCCCATGGCATTCTGGACAGACTCTCTCTGCAGAATAAGCTGAGGATGATGAAGCCGTATTGGCCATCGACAGAAGCTGGGACCCAGTGAGACACATTGACTCATCCCAGGATGGGTGGGTGAACACGGCGGCAGTGTGGGCCTTGAAGCTGGGTGTGATGCTACACACCCCTGAAATCCCATTACACTAGGAGTACTGAGCTAGCCTGAACTATACAGCCAGGTCCTGTCTCAAAAATTCTAAAAGCAAGAAACAACAATATAGGCTTTGCAGCCAGGTTGACTGAGGTTCCAGAGACTGTGATGTTTGTTGGGTAAGTGACCAGAACAGAAAAGAAAGAAAGAAAGGAAGGAAGGAAGGAAGGAAGGAAGGAAGGAAGGAAGGAAGAATTCTTTCTGTGCTTCAGTTTCCTTGGTCATTAAAATTATGGGGACTGGAGAGGTGGACCAGTGGTTAAGAGCACTGACTGTTCTTCCAGAGGACCTGGGATGTTTCAGAATCGACACGGCAGCTCACAGCCCCCTGTAGTCTCAGTTCCAGGAGATCTAGTGCACTCTTCGGTCTCCTCAGCCACCAAGCACGCACACAGTACACACAGGCACACAGGCAGACACAAACACATAAAAATAAATTTGAAATAGGAAATATGCGAGACAATGTATGGGGTAGAGAGTTAGCAAGCTCTGTACACTAGAACATTCGTTCTACTGTGGTTGGTAAGGCACTTGGTGAGTGATGAATGCTCCAGGGTTTGGGAGCCCCGGGCTCTAGCACTTTCTACCTGCCACACCAACCTGTCAAGTTGATTGGCTTCCTCAAGTCCCATAGCCAGGGGTCCCAGCTGCACTCCCTGAGGGAGTCTCCCTTCCGAGTCATAATCTAGATACTCCCGATATAGGGAATGGCATGAAGAGGCTCACAGATTCCATAGAGTCCAGTGAGACCTGGGGTTTGCAGAACTCAAAGTCCTGACAGTTTCAGTATCAAATGACCTGGGGGCACCCTAACCAGTCAAGGTGGCACAAGGATCCCCCCTGCAGACCATCTCAGAGCCTTCTTGGGCAAAGGCAGCACACACTGCCCCTCAAAGATCACCTGACGGAAGGCTATGGAGTGCTTCCTGACCCTGTTAACATGGGCAGGACTGGGAGGCTGGGCTGATGGAGCTGGTTTGGAGGCATCAGGATACAACCTCTGCATTTTTATATCACTGGCTTGTGACCCCAGGATACTCACTTGACCTCTGCCAAATCATAGGGCATTTGTGTGATTCTCTGGGACATTTAAAGTAGGAAAGAGACAGTAAGAGCCACATGACTAGCTGAAGATCACGTGTCCTGGGAACTGCTAGAAAAAGCACCCGAAGCACCGTCCCCTAGTCTGGGCAGGTTTGCCAGGTCAGGCTTCACGTAGCTGAGGTGTCTGCAGGGCCGGACTCTGCTCCAGCTCCTTGTGGTCTGAGCTGCGGGCTCACCCCAGGGAGAACGACGAAGGAGCCAAGAGGCTGGCAGAGCTTAATGCAGTCGGGGCAAATTAATAATTCATAAACGAGGGGGACAGGATCTGTCTCAGAGGAACATCAAGAAGGGAGGGTGAGCCAAAGGGACTGGCCGAGGCGCAGGGAGGGACAATCTGCTCAAGCTCAGCTAGAAGCAGGGATGCTATGGCTACATGGGCTTGCTTGGGGTGGTCCTTTGTCTGGCTGACTACTAAGAGCTAAAGATGTGTTTTAGGGAACAGGGCCACGACTAGACCATCAGATGGAAGAACATGGCCTTAATTCTGTTTTAAGTCATAGAGCCTGAGGACCCAACCCTAGAAGCTTCATGTTTGGTGATTTTTGCCCCAGGGCATAAAGACTGGGTAGCAGATGGGTAAAGGACCCTTGCAGAGCATGACCTGGGGAATTCATGATACCCCCGGTGGTTACCTATCTCCCTTCACCAGGGGAAAGAGATGTGGGTCAGGTCTTCAGACAGCTACACCCGGCTGCCCTTACAGGATGGGCCAGGACTCTCAGTTTCTCTGCGTCTGTGAGACTTGTGATGGGTGGACTTGAGGCTTGAGGCCTTCAGTCTTGCTCAGAGCCCAGCCCACCGCCTCAGGGGTGAGTGGATGGCAGGAATAACATCCCTGTTTCTAGCAGAACCTGCCCCATCTCAGAGGGTCCTGGCCCAGTCAATGGTTATGCTAGCTTCTCCCGAAGGTCTCTAGGAGTTCACAAAACCCCACATTCTTGACAGCCTCCAAATCTGTGTGCCTTATAGGAAGGAAGAAGGTATCAGTACATGGTACCTATCAGTCCCAGGACTGTCACTCAGAGTCACCGGCACAACGGAGGAAGAGCCTCTGTGCTCACTCACGGCCTTTTCTGGTGGGCAGCCTTCCCCAAGCCCCTGATATCTTTCTGGAGAGCTGACCGTGCTGCTGGGACAAGAATCATCCAAGCTGAGGAGGAGGAGGAGGGACGGCTTCTCTGATGGCCAGGCCATTCTCATCACGGCTGCCATCAACGGGGGGCCTTGCTTAGTCTGCCTTAGTGTCAGAGGCCCCAAGTCACTTTATTTCATTATGAGGGCCACCCCTAGAAGAGGAACATTGGTTTCTCATCTGACCCGGGGCAAGGGGTGCACAGAGGTCACACGTCTGAGTCTTCACAGCTGGGACGGGCACTGCTGGAACCCTGTCAGTCTGTCTGTCACCTCTTTTACATCCTCATCCAGCGATCATGGTTCATTAAACAGACAAGTGTTACTGTCAGTTCCAACTTGCTCCGTTTCTAACTGCACATCAGTCTTGGTGAATACAAAGCCCTGAAGCCCAAGTGTTCAAAGGAAGGGAAACAGCACAGGCAAAGGTCTGCCAGGGAGAAAAGGCATAGTTCAACCAAAGAAAAGAGGTATGCCGTGGGATTGGAGCCTCAAGGCAGAGGCAGAAAGAGGTGAGGAGGAGGAGGAGGAGGAGGAGGGGGAGGGAGAGGAGGAGGA
>NC_034598.1:26320069-26352242 GCF_900095145.1 Mus pahari
GAGGAGGAGGAGGGAGAGGAGGAGGAGGGAGAGGAGGAGGAGGGAGAGGAGGAGGAGGGAGAGGAGGAGGAGGTGGCAGTGGCACCTTCCAAGCTCAGAGGGGGATCTGCACTTCATCCTCAGTCAGCCATATGTAGGTGAAGTTTCTCAGATGAACAGGTGACACATAGGACTGATAGTTGCGAGAGAGCTCCGTAGCTCTGTATGCTGTGTGGATGGGAGTGAAGGGGAACCTGGAGTTGGAGAGAGGCTGGGGAGACCCTGACAGTCATTCATGTGAAGATGCTGAGGGCATGTCCCAGGGGCGCGCTTCTGTCTGCCAGTGCAGCTTACAAAGGGAAAAGGTGTGTTGTTGCTGCTCGTTTGGGTCTGGGATGGTACCATGCACCACTGCAGAAGTGTGTAGCAGAGAAAACTCATGCCTGTTACAGTAACCAGGAGAAAGAAAGATACTGGGGTCCCAGTGTCTACTTCAAGGGCGCACCTCTAAGGACCTGACTTAGGGAAGGACCCTAGTATTCTGCCCTGAGTGACCAGAGGATCGGAATGTGACACTGCAAGCTCTGGATGAAGAGAAGATGTGGTCACGTGGGGGCAGGTGATTTTTGAGGTTCCTGCGTGACCTTCCCCTCCAAACATGGGAGCTAAAGCTATGTGGGTCCTTGTCTGCCCTCCCTAACTCAGTCACTCTGCCTGGGTCTCATTCAGCCCTCTCACTGTCTCTGGGGGATGGTGTAGTAGGAATGAATATAGGACAGATATGAATTTGTGGTTCCCACTGTGCCTAGAGGCCTGGCCCTCTGGTTCTGTGAAGCTTAGGCCTGGTGTCTGTCTGTCTATCCTAAACTCTCAGGCTCAGGAGCCTCTCTGTTCAGAGAGGTTAGGCTGCCTGCTCTTAAAGGGGCCCTGTCTGCAGCAGGAGGCCAAGGACAGGATGGATAGAACCTCCCGGGCTGCAGAGGCACTCACCGGAGCTGATTGTAGTCAGAGCTGCAGAAGCATCAGCAATTAGCTGCCAAGGTGACAGTCAGACAGAGGCACTAAACAGGCCCATTAGAGCACATTAGTGAACGGACAAGATGAGCTGGACACTTGGCAGGGGCTGGCTGGCTTGGTGGGACTGTGGCTACATACAGCCTGGGGAGGTTAACCTGAGACATGTCAGAAAGGGCAGGCCCTAAGGTGAGAGATGTTTGAGAGGCGGGAGTGGGGGATAGGGGTGGGCTGCTCTTATAACCACAGCCCTCAGTGGGATGCCCATCTGTGGTCACTCCAAGTCCACTCGCAAAGTGACTTCTGCCCAGCCCACAGATAATGGCTTTAATGGGGGCCTCTTGCACACAGAGCACTTAACAAGCCCCCGTCCCAGTCATCAGCCCATTAGCTCAGCTTCTGTGGCCAGGCTTGGGAGGGGCCCGGGGGGAAGGACCCATGGAGTGACAAGTTAAAGGTTAACCAGTGAGCTAATGTGAGCAGAATAGATTCCCTGGCCTCTTTCTCTAACTGGCAACATACAGGGTCTTGGCCTCAGGACTCTAACTCTAGTGCCCCCCAAACTCTAGGGACCTAGAGTCTGAGTCACTACTATAAGCCTAGGACCTGGTGTCGAGGCTGGCATGGAACAGGCTCCCAGAGCCCCAGCAGTGTGAGACAGTGATCACAGAGCCCAGGAGTTTGCTGACTGTAGTCAGACCTGGTGATGCAACCTCCTGGATCCTCAATCCTGTAGCATGCAGCTAATAACAGGGTGGGTTCCAGGGACATTAAGAGAGACACTGTGTGCAGAGAACCTACTCAGTGCACTAGGGTGGGGTGGGGTGGCTGCAGTTGTTGTTGATGTTGCCTATTTACATGGGGTGTTTCCCTCTGGAAACTTGTCTAAATGATAGCATCTGTGGGTCCCGGGCCACAGCTTCTTCTTTAAGACACGCTGACATTACCTACCTTTATCTCTAGAAGCATTGTGGTTCTACTAAGGACAAGCTGGCACTGCTGGGGACATATGACAGCTCAGAGCAGCGGATCTGTGCCAGCACGAGCTGATACATATCAGTGGATCTAAGAACAGGTCTTCTTTGGTAGTGCCCAGCAGTCAGGAGACGCTGAAGAGAGCAAGAAAGATGGAGCATCCTTTCATATGCAGAAGGGGAACTGGAGGCAGGAAAGGGCCCAGAGGCTTGCACTCAATGAGGAGGTGGCCAGGAGGTGCACTGACAACAGATACAGTCCCCTTTTCTACCATCTCACTGGGTCCCGTGGTCTTAGAGGACAGCCCTCTGGTGGTTTCTCATTATATCTGTGACCAGAGCCGGCGCTAAGTTCATCTTCACCGCACAGGGCTCTTTGATTTACGTCACACGGCAGACTGAGGGCATCACGCTGAAAATATGCTTGTCCTTCATTCCAGTCAGCTGTCCAGCACACACGCGTGTCATCGTTGCCTCTTGTGACCGGCTGGCAGCCACACCTCGCTCACCGCCACGGCTCAGCATGGGGGGGGGGGACCGCACTGAACGCTACCAGCTGGTAAAGACCGGAAGTCTGGCTTCTGCCGAACGAGAGTCACTTTGCATCATCTGGGGTGGAGAGAGCATAAGAACAGAGTTGCCAGCACCTACCCAGTGTCTTCATCTGATGCGTGACCATGGAGGTGGCCGAAACCGCCACGGTCAAAGCAGACCGCTCCATACTGCCACGGCTTGGCAAGACACCAGCCTTCCCTCAGAGACCCCAGAACCCACCCCATTACTCAGTCTGGACACCTTCAGTTTATCCTTGGTACCAGTTTTTCTCTCTTCCCTGTCACTTCAACACATCCTATCCAGGCCAGTCATCTCTTTTGGTGTAAGAATAGTCCCTCCCCCCCCCCCTTTTTTTGGCACACACTGGCCTCGAACTCACTACGAGGTAGAGGGTGACCTTGAACTTCTGACCATCCTGCCTCAGCCTCCCGAGTTCTGCATTTATAAACATGTACTGTTTTACCCTGTCTGCACAGTGCTGGAGGTTGAGCCCAGAGCCTCATGCACGCTGGGCAGGTACTCTATCGACTGAACTACACCCCAAGTCTCACATGACCCCCGTTCGTAACTCCTCCGGTGGCTTTGCATCAGTTTTAGAATCAAATTCAGACACTCTACAAGAGCCACGAGACACTAGAGAGTCTGGCCCCAGAATGCTATGCCAAATCTCCCTGCTTGACTCTGGGGCACAGCCACAGGGGCTTTCCTTCTGGGGTGCCTGAGCATACTTGCCTCCTTCCTGAGCATGGCTTCCCCCTCCCTACCCGCATCAGGTCAGTCTCCACCCTACCCCACTCATCTGTGGAACTTCCTCCAGTCACACACTGTTCTCCCCTCCACTGACTCCAGCCCACTCTACCCCTCTGCCCCGGTGTGCCTTTCACACACAGAGCACTAGGGGTTACCTGCATACCAAAGGCATTCGGTACCTATCTGTTAAGGAAATAGGTAGTCTCGTCACACAGGCAAGAGAACAGAGTTATAAGGGAAGGCTGGGGTTTCTATTTGGATGGTTACAGTTTACACAGATGAACGGGGCCCTGGTTCCCCCACATGGCTTGCCTATCTCTAACTCACGGAAACCAGAGGCTATGGCAGGACCTGCTTCCTCAGGGAGGATAGGAGGCCCCTGTGATGTGCCCAGAGCCCCTCCTTCCTGGTATCTGTCTGCCTGTGACTGATGCTCAGCCAAGGATTTTTTTTTCCCCCTCTCATTCTTTCTCCACCCTAGTCTTTCTAGGCGGTAATTACAGCCAATGAGGACAATCTGTCTTTTTATTTTTAGGTTCTGACACTCAGACCCCAGGCCCTGGACAGCAAGCCCAGAAATAGATGTGACACCCGGGCAGGGCTCTGCTAGGCTGCTGGAAAGCAGGGCTGCGGTTGGCATGCTGATGTATCATCTTTGAATTGGGCAGAGCATGGAGAGACCCTCTCTCAGGGTGCTGGGACACCTGGGGACTGGACACTTCTGCTCCGTGACCTTGGGCAAGTCCCTGACTCTCCGTGTGCCTCCTCTTCCGGCCCAGGCACAATGAGGGGCAAGGGTGAATGAGCCTGGCCGCCTGGGTTTCCAGGTAGAGGCGTCTGGCTGGGACGGAGGGGTTTTCCTGGCATTGCTATGCTGAGAGACAACAGGAAAGATGAGTTGGCCCTGGAATGACAACTTGATGGCCCCATCTTGCTGATGAGTGACAGTCCCTCATGTCTTTCCTATCCCCCTCTGCTTCTTCCTGTAACCTTCATCTCTTTTCATTGTCCCGGAGTCAGATCTGACTCGTCCTTCTTCCTCAGGCTGACCTCACCTGGCTCCCCTATTGACTTAGAATTCAGTGGATCCCTAGGTTGACAAACAGAGAACGTCAGCCCCTGGCCTCTGGCCCTGACGAGCCCAGCTGTTTCCCAGTGTGCCCTGGCTGTCAGCCAGCCGGCCAACCGGCCTTCACGGCAGGCTACATGGCGGCCATCTTTTCAGGGGCCCATCCCATAGCTCCTCATTTAGAAACTTCTTAGGGTGCCAGGTACCCGGCTATAGCAGGGATCTAATGGGCAGTGTCTGTCCCAGCTGGAGGAAGCAGACACCACTATCAGACCCTGGCAGACAAGTCTCACATACCAAGGGTACTATGAAGGTGGTGGAAAGTTGGGGCAGTGAGGAGTTTGGGATGCGGACGGACAGGGCAGCCACTCCTAATCAGGGTGTCAGGGACAACTGGGCAGGAGAGTACACTGATCTGAAACCTACTCAGCGGGACATGGGGTGATTTAGCCCCATCAGGTCCTTGTGATGGGGAGAAGAGCACAGGTTCCCTCTACCCTGGCAGACTGACTGGAAAGGAGCCTCACCCTTCTGAGGCTAGGTTAGCGGCTCTCCCTGGAGGTACCAGGGTCTCGACCCACATCGTTCTTTCTTACCTAAGGTCAAGGAAGCCGCAGGAGCTTCAGGACAAATCTGAGTTCGAATCCAAGATGTCTCTTAGGTGAGTCCGCCCCAGCCAATGCATTCCTTTGAGCATGTCAGCCCAAGCCAGTGATTTTAGCTCTTCCCTCTTTGTTCCTCCGAGGTTCTGCTTAGAGCCCTGCAGGGCTGAGCTGGAAGGCTCCTCAGGCAGGAGGTGAGCCCCCAGAGCAGGGCTGAGCTTGATCCAGTTCACATAGGAGGCAACAGAGTATCAACCAGGTCTGCATCCTGGCTTCCGGTGTTTCCCAGGCACCCTGCCTTCGCCATACAGAGGCTCAGGAGAATGAAATAGGGCACAGTTCACCCCTTTACCTCCAAGCCTACAGGGACACTGAGGCCACAGAAGCCAGAATGGAGAGTGAGTGGCCTGAGACAGAATCAGGGCAGCCAGTTGGCCCAACCTGTTGTATCCAGAGAGCCACAGGGATGGGTTGGATCCGATCTCTCCGAGGGCCTGGCCTCAGGCAAGGATGGGCAGCCTGGAAGTGGGGAACTGGCAGCCCGGAGGCTCTGGGCATCTCCAGCAGCAGAGCGCTGTTGCACAACATGAGCACTGAGCCCAGGTCCCCACAGGGAAACAATGAGAGAGTTCTGGGGTAGCAACCACTGGGCTGCGGCTGCCCAGTCACACACATGAGGACACTCCATGAGGACCATTGTTATCATGGCTTCTGCCACTGCGTGGAATTCACAACAAGGTGCCTGTCCCACGGCCTGACTGCAGTGTGTGCTTGGGGGGGAGTACGGTGTGGGGTGTATATGTAGTTTGTGTGTGGTGTGATATGCGGGTAGTGTGTATGTCATATGTGTGGTGCATCTGTATGTATGTCTATATGGTGTGATGGGGTGTTTTTTGTGTGTGCGTGTGTATATTAAGTGTACGGTGTGTGTTGTGTGTGTGGTATGATTTGTGTGTGGTCTGTGTGTGTGGTGTGTATATGGTTTCTGTGTGTGTGCTGTGGTGTTGTATGTGTGTTGTATGTTTGTTATGAATATGGTGTGTAGTGCGTGCATGTGTGTGGTGTGTTTATGGTGTATGTGTGGTGTGGTGTTGGTTATAGTGAGTTATGTATAAAGTGGTTGTGTGTGTGGTCTGATGTGTGTGTGTGGTGTATGTATGGTGTGTGTATGGGTGTATGTGTATGCATGGTGTTTGTGTGTTGTGTGTACATATGTGTTGTGGTGTGTGTACATATATGTGTATATGGTGTGTGGTATGTGTGTGGTGTGATGTGTTTGTGGTATGATGTTTTATGTGTGTGTGGTGTTATATGCATGTTATGTGTGTTTGATGTGGTATGTGTCTGTGTATAGTATGGTAGTATGTGTATGTGTGGTGTAGTGTGCGTATATAAGTGTGTTGTATGTGTATGTTGTGGTTGTATGGGTGTCTGTGTATGGTGTGGTGTGTAAGTGTGTGTTTGTGTGGTATATGTATATGTGTATATGTGTGTGTGGTGTGAGTGTGTGTGTGTGTGTACGCACACACATGTGTATCGTGTTAAGTAGTGCGATTTCTAAAACAAGAAGGGACTCTGCATCACACCCTGTCTCCGCTTCCCGCTGCCTCACTTTAGAAAGCCCCTCCATACCATCTCTAATCTTTATCTCTAGGCTGCTTGTCTGGTTCCTATGACAAAAACACGGCTCCCTCCAAAGATAACCTGTGGTCTGGCAGGAGGAGCCAAGGAGAGATGCTGTGTGTTTAAATCTCTGGAAGGAGCTATCAGCTACTGAGGGCCCCTGTCTTCAGAAGCTGTGCTGGACCCCTGCTCCCAACAGCTACCTCCCGTATCTGCAGCCCCCACCAACAGCTACCTCCCATATCTGCAGCCCCCACCAACAGCTACCTCCCATATCTGCAGCCCCCACCAACAGCTACCTCCCGTATCTGCAGCCCCCACCAACAGCTACCTCCCGTATCTGCAGACCCCACCAACAGCTACCTCCCGTATCTGCAGCCCCCACCAACAGCTACCTCCCCCATATCTGCAGCCCCCACCAACAGCTACCTCCCGTATCTGCAGCCCCCACTAACAACAGTCTCCCTCCATACGCACCTGCCCAGCACCAGGTCTCTTGTCACATGTGTCCCCAGCTAGACAGACACCTCACCGGAACAGTGGCCCATTTTTTTTTTTTTTTTTACAGAGTAGAAGGAGAAGAGGATGTGGCTAGCGGGAGGCTTCGGCGCCCTGAGGACATGCCAGCAGCTGAAATAAGCAAGCTCCTGCATCACCTTCCACCATAGTCTCAGACCCAGCATGAGTGACAGCTCCACTAGACCTCACATCCTGCTACTCTGAGAGGTCTGAAGGAGGTGTCACCAGGCCCCAGCACAACCCGCGATGCTCCCATATTACAGAGGGGTAAGCTAAGGCACGGTGTAGGAAAAGAACTCGCCCTTAGAGGCACCCCTGGACATGGCAGAGTGAGACAGTTGTGGAGTCTACACTGCCACCCGCCCCTCTCTGGATACTTCAAGTGCTTAGAGAAGTGGCTTTGACCTTTGGGGTCCATGTAAGCAAGACAGAGTGGCCATCCAGTCTCCTGCCTGAGTCCTGGAATCCAGAGGCAGCTTTTAAAGGTGGTCACTTTGTCACCTGTCCCTTACCACCTAAGGAAGGGGATTCTGCATCAGGTGGGGACTCACTGATGTGGCTTCCAAAAGAAGAGACTAGGGCTTTCTGGGAACGCAGAAGAGCTCAGCTCTGAAGCCATGTATGTCCCTACCACAGAGCGACAGCACTTCTCAGAACCCGCCCGCCCGCACACGCTCACGTGCACACGATATTAAAGTCATATTTTTGGTTGCTGGGAAGGCACCGTTGTCACTTCCTCTGCCCTAGGCAACCTGCTGGTCCAGCTCCTCTTTCACTTCCCCGCCCCACTGTGGAGCACCAGCCGCCATCCGTTTGTATTTATATAGATAAATCGGCCGGGCTAATTAAAGTGCTCTTGCTGCAGTGAGAGAATTAATAAAAGGACTTGGAACAGAGCCGACCTAAAGCTGGGGCGCTGGGAGTCAGAGCTGAACCCTCAGCAGCAAAGGAGGCCAGAGGGGCCAGCAGACACGTGAGGCACCCCACTCCCCCTCAGGGGGAGGGGCCAGCAGACACGTGAGCCACCCCACTCCCCCCTGGCGGGGAGGCTAAGGGACAAGGGAACCAGGCTCTGGCAGGATGTGCCCATTCAGATTGCTGCTGGAGGTCAGGGCACGTCTTACCCTCAGCCAAAGCCCTAGAAGTGAGAGGAGTGTTTGATTGACAGCTTGCAGAGGAGGGTCGTCTTGGGGTGGTGGGATGTATCCAGGACGGCTAAGAATGCAGACTCTAGCTACAGATGGGCCCCTTATAGCTAGGCAAACCGTAGTGTTTTTTGTTTGTTTGTTTTTTGTTTTTTTAACCAATCTGTGCCCCAGTTTATGTGTGTAATGGTCAAAGGCTGAGGCTTGGGTAAAACACACAGGAATCATGGGAAGGTGAAAGAAGATGGAGACAGGAGTTAGATGGGTTCTGTAAGAGGACCAGGCCCTGCCTCAAATTTTGACTCTCCAACGGAGCATCCTTGGGGCCCCGAGACCTCTCTTCTCTCTCTGGCTCCAACGCTGCAGCTGGTTTGAGGTGCAGATCTGATGCCCAAAGTGTCTTTGATTGTCACAGAGGGGCCACACAGAAAGAGACTCTGTGGAAAGAGTGCAAGGCACAGCCTCACCCAAAGTGACCTCTCTTCTTGGTTCTCTCTGAGGCTCGGAAACAGGTCTTAGAGTCTCAGCCCTGTGCCTGGTGGGGAAGCCACAGGACCCAGACTAGGGGCACCCTAGGGTGGTGGACACAGGAAACCCAGCAGATCCAGAAGCAGCCCAGCCAGCCTATTCTTAGCCCAGGGTTCATGGTCACATGGGAAGAGCTCACGTGAGAGGGAGGGAGGAAGGGCGGAGCCACTGGACTTAACCCTATGTGGGTCCGAGTACCTCTCGGAATTGGAGGAGAGCCAGGCATGGTGGCGCATGCCTTTAATCCCAGCACTTGGGAGGCAGAAGCAGAGGCAGAGGCAGGTGGATTTCTGAGTTTGAGGCCATCCTGGTCTACAGAGTGAGTTCCAGGACAGCCAGGGCTATACAGAGAAACCCTGTCTCAAAAAAAAAAAAAAAAAAAAGAAATTGGAGGAGCCTCTACTCTGCCTGGGTGGAGGGATGCGGCTACTGGTGGAGGTCAAGACTGCAGCTGAGCAGACCACCTTTAAAGGGGACTCATAGCAGGTGCCCATTAGACAGATGCTATCCCCAAGACTGGGGACGGACTTGTCAGGGAGATAGGAGGGTCTGTTATGGGGATGGGGGAGGGCTGAGCATCCCACCAGCCTTCAATCTAAGATATCTTAGGACCCTTGACAAGGATTAGGAGCCCCTGTCAATCCACAAATACACATTAAGTGGCGACAGCGGGTCAGTCTCAGCCCTTGTCTGGCCCTTGATTATAAGGCCCACAAGCTGTGGGTCCCTGCATTTGGGAGGCATAGATACCATCACTCCGACCCAGGACAAGACATACCCCCTTTAATATAACCTGTGAGTATACCTAGCTGGGAGGAAGGGGCAGGTCACAGGCACGGGATGGAGGGGTGGGATGGGTTAGGCTAGCTTGATTGCAGACCTTAGAGCTGTGGTGTGATCTCCCTCTTACCCTTTGTCCTAGACAGCACATGACACAAGATTGCATAGGACATGTGAGAGAGCTTGGGGTCGGTATCTGCTTGGGAGGCTCGTGTCCCCGAGCCCTGCTCCCCTGTGGGCTCTCCTGACTGCTTCCCCACCCCCCACCCCGGTCATCTGAGTTTTTGCTCTTTTTGGTCAGTCTCCTCCCTGTAATGGAAGCTCCCGCTCAGGGAGACCTCAGCTTCAGTCCCCCAGCCAGGCAGAACCCCTCCGACGCTTAGCTATGCATCGTCTGTCGCGTGCTCAGACTCAATTGTCCTGCTTCCCTCGGCCTGGTCTTGCTGGTCACTCATTTCCTTGGTCATTAATCATGCTGGTCTCCAGCGGTGACTTATGACTTATTTTCGCTCCCCAGCTCATTTGCCTACAGAAACGTTTTGCTTTGTTGAGAGAGAGAGAGAGAGAGAGAGAGAGAGAGAGAGAGAAGAAACAACCCACAAACACTTCCTGGAGCTAGCTCTTCTTTCCTCTCTCCCCTCCCTGACCTCAGAGAAGGGTCCAGGATCGGCTCTGAGACAGAGAAAGAGGTCCTGGGCCACAAGAAGGCCAGCCTCAGTTTACCCCCTTTCCCTGCCCCCTCCCCATAGCAATCAAAACAAGTAATCCAGGGGCTCATGAAAGAGTTTTGGGAGTTCTGGCTGGGGGTGGTCAGAGCAATGTCTACACAGGAGCTTCTGAGTCCACCCCGCCCACCTCCGCCCTGCCAGCTAGGATGTTGTATAAGCTAATGGGTTCTGGCTCCTCCAATAGAATGGAACTTGTCATGTGGCCTTTCCCGGGCAGATATCAAAGTGCAGGAAGTGACTCATTGCTGAGCCACCAGGCAAGAAGCAATGTGGGAGGGGCTCCCATAAGGCACTGGCTTCGGGGAGGAGGGACCGTCAGTAACAATGGCCAGCCTGCAGCTACTCATTCCCACAGTCAAGACCCACTGGACCTCCCACTGCAGCCCAGGCTAGCCCTGGGAGACGATGGCTACGCTTCTCACAGCAGCCAAGAGGGATGATGTCTTCCAGATCCGGGTGCAAGCCAGCCCAGGAGCAATGATGTCTCTGAGACTTGGGGCTTCCATCTGAGGAGTGGGGTAACAGTGTTCCTGGCTTCCAGCAGGGTGCTACAAATAGAGCGCTCAGCAGTGCCTGGCACCTAGGATGCACCCCATAAATACTCGCTATTATTTATTATTGCTATTATCAGGAGCTCTTGCATTAACACTGGAAGCAAGCAATTGAGGGAGACAGCATGCTAGAGGTGGCCTTGAATCGACTGTTTTTTTTTTTTTTTTCAGAAGTAAATTATGTGCTAAATCTGGTCTTCTGTCACCGCCAGTAAGTGTGACACAGAAACCCCTCATGGCCACAGGAGCCGGCACGGAGCCCAGAACTAGAACCAGAACTGAAAGCTGAGCAGCGTATCCTAGGCCACTGGGGCCCCAGGCATTGGGTGTCACAGCTGCAAAGACAACACTCCTCCCTGGCACTCCTAGAATCCTCCACTCCGCAAGGCCCCAGGCTGATGGGACCGGATATTCGACAGAAGCCCTAGTACCCAGCTCAAGTGCAGTGGGGCAGGACTAGTTCTGACCTGGGAGTCTGCAAGCCCCCCTGACTGTTCTGACCCTGAGCTGCCCCTCCCACCCTGCATCTGAGACCCAGGTTTGAGCCAGGAACTCCTGGACTCCAGTGCTCAGGCAGGAAGGAGGTAAGAAACTAGGCACAGAGGCTGTCTGAAGTTGGACTATTGCTATAGCTGTGCATTGATTTGAGGTGCAGTTCTGATGCCCAAAGGGTCTTTGATTGTCACAGAGAGGCCACAAAGCATCTATGGAAAGAGTCCAAGCCATAGCATCATCCAGAGTAGCCTCTCTTCTTGGGCTCTGTCTGAACCTCAGATATCAAAGTCCCAGAGTGACTTGAGCAACTAGGAGGCCATCTGTCCCTGCCCAGAGCACAGAGGTACTATGTGGGCAGCAGTGCCACAGGGAGACTTTCTTTTGTGACCCTTACTGGTGGGAAGGTTCCTGCAGCAATGGAGAACATCTGAATGCTGGCTTTACCCCTGAGTTAGGATCAGTCATACTCGGTCCGCTTGACAGCTCCGTGACCCTGTCTCCTCCAGAGGGGAGATGGAGCCATATGACTTAAGGTCCTTTCCCAATAGAAGCAGCCTAGAGAGAAGCAGAAACTTCAGAGGCAGGAGGAGGCGTGGCCCTGAGAGGGGGACACCTTCGGTGGTGGGTAGGCACGACCTCACCCTCTCAGCATTGCCTAGCCTGCTTGTGGACAGAGCTGCCCCTTTCCTTCTTCAGTGTAGCCTAGTCATGGGGATGACCGAGGCTTTGCCATTTACCAGTGGGCCTTTGTTGGTTGAAAGAGACCTTTAGATATTCCGAGCAGTCGGATGCAACAGTGGGGCAAGGCTATTGCGTTCAATCGGGCAGGTCGTTTACTGGACAGAGAACGGTGTTTTGGGCTGAGGAGCAGCGAGGATATGAATCGAGCCTCACTGAACTACCAACCCCGAGCTTTCCAGGATGGGACTGAATCTGCCCAGAGCACAAAGACCTGGACCATTGGTAGCCTTGAGAGGGCTTTCCGATACGGATGCTGCTAGCCTCAGTTTCCTGCTTAATAGTAATCCCCCTTGCTCAAATGTGTCCCTCAAGGGACATGGGACCAGAGAGTGGCGGAGAAAAATCGATGGACTACAAGCGTGCATGGAGTGCCTGGAAGATAAGCTTTGGGACAAGGGGAGCAGAGTGCTTTCTCCGTAATAGCAGTGAGGATGGAGAGGGCTCAGGGTGTCTGGGAGGGAGGGAGGGATGTGTGCGATAGCCACTTGTGGACCTTGGCGTTTAAATCTGTCCCCTCTGGCTGGCCCGACTTCTCAGGTCACCCAGTGCCTGCCCTGGCGATTGGCCCTCACGGCCTTCAATGGTTCCTGTTCGCCTCCCTCCACCCGATCGATCACAGACCCACAAACCCTTCAATGCAAGGCCTGTGAATGTGCAGCCCTGGTCCAAGCCTGGTTCTGTCCCCACACTCCTCATCTCCCGCTCAGCATCCCTTCCAGACCTCCGTTTCCAAGCATGGTCCTGCCTGGGCTGCCGGACCTGCCCGCCCCTCTGGACGGTGCAGCCTGGAGTCATACACAAGCGCCTGCAGATTCCCCTACCCCCCACTTCCTCTCTGAAGGAGGCCAGATAAAACAGAGCTAATCCACCCCGGGAGAAGGGCTCTGTGCCTGCGGGAACCCGGGCACAAATTGGGATGTCCTGCTGCATTACTTCTGCTGAGCTGGACATCAACATCTCACCTCCGCACCCAGGCAAGCCGGGGGACAGCCAAAGGGGTGGAAAGGCGGTGGGGGGAGGGGACCAAGCAGCCACCAGGCCTCCATCAAAGGCGATGGAGAGAGAGCAGCCCAGCCAGAGAGGATTTTTAATGACCCCAAATCCTGGCACCTCATTATGACTCTGATAAGGTGATGGGCTGTCACTTCCAGATGAAGCCAAGGGCTCCCCAGAGAAATTTTCCTGCCTTCCTGCTAATCTTCTTATAAACATTGTTATTTATTTTCCCTTATTTTATCCGACATGTGTCAAGCAGCCCCTGCTAAGCCTGTGACATCTCCAGGGAGACCGGAGGAGGTTGGCCTGTCACTCCCCCAGTCCTGCCCCCTTCCCAGGCCCTATTCTCTAGCCCAACACGTCGGGGCCTGGATGGATAATTTTCCGATGTCTCTAAGAGTTTGGACTGGGCCAGAACTGGGCAACTGGGAGCTAGGTGTTGAGTTAGCAGGTCACAGGCCATGCCAACCAGGGCTGGTTCCAAAGGAAATGTGTGTGTGGGTCGTGGGCAGTATAGTGCGCCAACCAGCTGCTCTTGAAGCCTCAGGCTCGCTCTGGGTGTCCTTGGCTAATACCCAGAGTGGCCATCGGTGTGTGTGGCTCTGACTGAGGCTGCCCTGTCTCAGGCACCGTCACAAGCATTCCAGTCTCCCGTTCTTCCTCAGCAAGGAAAGCAAAGGCCAGGGAGGAGAAACTGCACACGCAGGCTTGGCAGCCCAGGCTGCAAAGGGGCTGATGCTCACTCTGGCTCTGACTCTGGTGCTCCATGCAGGGCCAGTGTCGTGTTTCCTTCACAGTTCCCAGGGACCACCTCCCTCCAACACTCCATGAACCCAGGACGGGGGTAAAGCTCAGCGTCTTCATTCCACCTTTAGTGCACAAAAATAGGCCAAGAAGAGAAGGTATGTGAGTGTCTCAGGGTCACACTGCCAGGGCAAGAATCCAGGTCTGAGATCTCTCTGGAAGGCTTAGGGGTAGTTCTTAGAGAGTGCCACCAGGAATCTGCCTGGTGTTATGTGGTGCTGGGCTCCAACAAGACTTCTGCCCTTCTATGCCGCTGTTACAGAGGCTGAGGTGGTACTGGAAGGCCTCAGAACTTCCATAAGACATGGAACATTCTAGAAAAGAGGTTCTCAACCGGCGGCAGGTCGTGACCGTTTGGCAAACCTCTATCTCCAAAAATATCCACATCAAGATTCATAAAAGTAGCAAAAGCACAGTTAGGAAGTAGCAACGAAAATAATTTAATGGTTGGGGGTGGGGGCTCAGCACTGGATGAGGAACTATAGGTATAGTACAGGGGTGGAACCATTAGGGAGGTTGAGAGCCGCTGTTTTAGAAGGTCCGCAACCCCAACCTCCCCTCAATGTTCGTGCCACATACACACATCCCCTTCGGAACCAGGCCTGGTCGGCAACAGTCTGTGATGTAATTCAATATGAGCCCAGCATGAGCCCAGCAGCATTCTGGCTGGCTCGCAGTGGGGCTCTGGTCATACTGATGCTGTAGCAAGCACATAGTTCCTTGTCTTGTGGCTGTGTTAAGATGCCTGGCACAAGCAGTTCCAGGAGGCAAGGCATTATCTTGGCCCACCGCTGCAGAGGACAGGCCGTCACAGCAGGAAAGGCAAGGTGGCTGGAGGGTGGCCTGGTTGGTTACAGACAGGAAGCTGAGAAGACGTGCATGCTGCTATCCAGGCCGCTTCCCCTTCTCATTATGACACCACCCGCGTAGTAGTGTTACTCATGTCTAGGATAGATCCTCCAACCTCAACGAACCCCATCTGGAAACCCCTCAAACACATGACAGTAGGGTATATAATACCCAGAATTAACCTGTAAGCCCCACTTGCCCAAGGAGCAGGTAACCTCCTGGAATGCTGGGAGTTGTAGTTCTTGTTAACAAAAGCCTCAAGGGAAAAGTACAGAGGCCTATATATAGGTTTGTCTTTGTAACCACCATCACCACCACCACCACCACCATCAACACCACCACCACCACCACCACCACCACCACCACCACCACCACTACGCATCTCAGGATGATTCAGCTGGGAAATTTCAGAGATTAGTTTTGACCAAAGTCCTTCTCTTAGTATTTAATATTTAATAAAGCTTTGGACCAATTTAATAAAACATTGCCCCAAATTGGTGGTATTGGTTTTTCTCTGGTGAATCTCAGGATTAATCATTTATTTCCTAGGTGATTCTGACAGAATTAGCCATCCCCGTGACTAATGCTCACCGAGTATTGGGGAGCCTCCTCACAAAGGAGCTGGCACCCCATGCTACAGATGAAACAACTGAGGCCTTTAGAGATGTGCCATCCACCCATAGTCACAAGGCATCAGTGACAGAGCAGCCTGGACCCTGTGACCACAGTCCCCACACAGACAGAGCCATAAGAAATTGCCAGGACTTCTGGCCTTCACCTATGTTCATCCTTTCCAGTTCAAAGGCGGGGACCCTGCCAAGGAAAAGGTGCTGTGCCTTTTACACACCTTTATGACCACACCCATGCTTCTGACACTCTCTCTCCAGGCTCCAGAGCCTCTGAGGCTCCTTAGAAGTAAAGGAAAATGTCAAGAATATTAAATTCATAATTGAGTAAGACCTGGGGAAAACTGTTAAGTCGGTTTCGTATTTCCCAAGTGGTTCATCGACATTTTGAAGAGATGTCAAATTCTTTGGCCTGAACTTTCTCTGTGTGCAGATAGAGACATGTCTAGCTGGGCGTGGTGGTATATGTCTCCAGTCTCAGCACTTGGGGAAGCTGAGGCAGGAGCATTGCCTGGAGTTCAAGGTCAGTCTGGGCTACAGAGTGAGGGTATGGGATAACTGAACCAAGGCCAGCTGGGAGGTACATTGTAGTGCCAACCATAGAGCCTGCCACTCTGTCACTCCATGATGTTGGGAGGGTCCCAGGCTGAAACCCCAAGACACAGGTGACCTTTCACGAATGTGTGCAGTTGCAGGGGTCAAGGAATCTGCTCACTTGACTGTGCCTCATGCCAATTCCCCTGCAGATACAGAGGCCTAGGTACCTTTGTAGCATAAAATTGTCATCTTGAGGCTGACCTCGAACTCAGGATCTTCTTTCTGCAGCTTCCTGGATGCTGGGACTCCAGGTATTTGCAGACCCCACAGTAAGGATGGCTCTGAGCAGAGTCCGTGGAAGGCACTGAACACAATGGATGAGACCTTGAGGCCAAGTCCTTGCACAGCCTCCAAAGGTTCCCAAGGAGTTGTCACCATGGAGATTCCAACTCAAGTCCACAACTTCAGGAGGCAAAAGAAGTGTGAGCCTGCACTGTGTGATGTCTGGACTTAGCAGCCGGCTTCTAAGAAAGGACAGTGGGGAGGAATTCCATAATCCCATGGTGGAGGAACCTGGAGGGTGTCATCACACAGGTCCTCAAGGGCAAGTCCTATCTATGGTGGATCCATGATGGGATGACATTGCCTGATTCCTCATGAGATGGCAATGCCTGAGGGGTGAATCTCTTTCTAGAAATATTGTATAACTGGCATCACAGTGTGTCCCTTTTCAAACTGTGTTCTTTTTGGTTTTTTTTATTGATTTATTTATTATATGTGAGTACACTGTCGCTGTCTTCAGACACACCAGAAGAGGGCATCAGATCTCATTACAGATGGTTGTGAGCCACCATGTGGTTGCTGAGATTTGAACTCAAGACCTTCAGAAGAGCAGTCAGTGCTCTTAACGGCTGAGCCACCTCTCCAGCCCCCAGACTGTGTTCTTTCCCTCATCCATATTCATTTAAGTTTCTGCTTTTAGTTTTTAAAAGCTAAATGGTTTACTATTCTTCTGTCCTTGTGCACCAAAGCTTATCAGTTCCCCTGCTAAAGGTCATATTGATTGCTTAAAAGTTTGGGCAGTTATAAATAAAGCTGCTATGCATCTCTCTCTCTCTCTCTCTCTCTCTCTCTCTCTCTCTCTTTCTCTCTGCATCTTTGTGTATGGTCAGATAATTGTTTGTCTTGTAGAGTTAAATACAAGAAGCAGCATAGTTGGGCTGGTGAGATGGCTCAGTGGGTAAGAGTACCCGAATGCTCTTCCGAAGGTCCGGAGTTCAAATCCCAGCAACCACATGGTGGCTCATAACCATCTCTAACAAGATCTGACTCCCTCTTCTGGAGTGTCTGAAAACAGCTACAGTGTACTTACATATAATAAATAAATAAGAAGCAGCATAGTTGCTGGGGTAGGAGAATGCAGTTTATTTTTTTAAAAAAAAACCTGCTAATTTGTCTTCTATAGCAGAGGTCCCAGGGTTTTTTGTTTGCTTGCTTATTTGTTTGTTTGTTTGTTTCCATGCCAACAATCAGCCAGTGAGCAATCCTGTTGCTCCAGCCCTGGCCAGCACTAGCTGCTATTAGAGTTCCCATTCTGATCATTTGCTAAGGTGTGTCTCTGGATGTTGGCTTCAATGGCAGTCCTCTCGAGGCCTGTGCTCTGAACTTCTTTGTAGATCCTGACCGTCGGTCTGAGTCTCGTTTTCTCCAGCTTGGGACGTTTGCCTGTTTCTACCGTAGGAGTTGCTCCCTTTGGTGTTCCCGGATTTCCTCCTGTATTAGCGCAGGAGAGCTCTCCCAGACACCTACACAGACAGCCGCCAAGCCCGTGGCATGTTCATTTTCTGGGCAGCATCTGTTACAGATGTAAGGAGTACATTCTTCGGGTCCATTCTCGGTGTGAGGTGTGTTTAGAGCTCACTGGAGAATCACAGAGGAGCAGGAGGCACTAGCTAGCCTCCAGTCTTCCCTAACTGGGGGATGGAGCCTGCTGGTCTAAGCATTCTCAATTCATCGCAGGGTTGAAAAGTTTCAGCCAGTCTGCTGTGTTACTGAGCCTGTGCATCAGAAAGGGAGGGAATCTCAGGCTCCAGGATGTACATTAGGTAAGTCTTTGTGTTTGTGGGGGCAATATGAAGCACCAGGAAGATTGAACCACAGCCAATGAGAAGTTTAGAGAGCAGGAAATGGGCTATAAAGGAAGCAAAACAAACAAACAAACAAATACCCACTGTTTTGCACCAGATCAGCACACTAGCCTCTTTCTCTTTTCTCTTGGTTCTGGATTTTTCCAGGTTGCAAGAAAAACTGCTTTGCTTTGCTACAGTGAGTCTCCGGTGCTCTTATTATGAAGTGAGTATCATTGTTTCACACAACAGAGCTTTTCATTTGAAGTCCAGTTTATCACTTTTTTTTTTTTTTTCCTGCCAGGAATCCTACCTTGGGCTGACAAATCTAACATGTCTTTCTTGCTCAAAAGGTCATATGAGTTTTCTTTCTTGGACCTTAGGCTGTCTCCAAACTTGCTGTGAAGCCAAGGATGGCTTGAACTTCCTCTCTCTCTCTCTCTCTCCAAGGCTTGCCAGGCTATCAGTACATTTATACACACACACACACACACACACACACACACACATACACACACACACACACACCTGCCTCCACCTCCTGACTTCAAGAACTACATACATGTGCTGCTCCATTCAGGTTTATGTGACTTTGGGGACTGAACCCAGAGCCTACCCACAGGGCTACTCCCCTGGTCCTCTTTTGCTTTTCTGAGGCAGGCTCTTATATATAGCCCAGGCTGGCTTTGAACTCACTATATAGCTAGGGATGTCTCTACATTCTCCTTTCTCTGTCTCCCAAGTGTTAGATTGCAGGGTTCATGCCCTGATGGGGGTCAGTGTGAGGACCTCATAACCTAGGCAGGCATTACTAGCCAAGCTGGATTCCCAGCCCTCTGTCTACTCTGTGTGGGGCATGTAATGTCTGCCTTCAGACGTATCATTTGTGTGCTCCATGCCCTTCATTTCAGCATCTTTTGTTGAGAAAGTGGTATTTGCTCTAGCCTCACAGACATTCATTCTGGGTCTCTCAAGGGCATCCCTGCACAGAACCCCCACGTCCCCCAAATGCCAGCTCACCTGCAGCACCATTCTGGCAAGGAAGGGCTCTGTCCTGGACAGAAGTCTTGATAAGTAGGCCAAGAATGGTGAGGATACATGAGCCAGGCAAATCCTCAGGATGAGGGGCAGGGCCAGTGCTTGATTGGCCTGGGGACTGGAAGCAAGTGGTTCTCTGTGCAGGGAAGCCAAAGGGTGGCCAGGCTCCAGAGCAGTGGGAGGAGGCCCGATGCACACCCCCTTATGGCCATTGAAATGACAGGCCTCTAGTGACGAGTTCAAGGCAGGGGTGGGCAGTCTGCAATCAGATCTCAGCTATTCACCCACTCACACCCAGCTTCTCCGGTGTGTGGGTGGGCGACGCTTATCAGGCCACACCAGGCCTGGCCAATTAGACTCTCTAGTTGTTACCGTACCTTCTGAGGTTTGATATGGGGCATCCAGCTCTCCAGTGGCCCAGAGGAAGGGAGCCCAGGGATTAAACTGTGGGTAAGCAGAGTCCCTGCAGGGCTTACTTAGGGCCAGGCTAGGCCAGCACCATGGACAGGGCCCAGGTCCCGGGCTGGTGTGGGGCAGGACCGGAGACACCAGGCCTTTCTATCATGGCTGGCTCACAGCATCCACACCATCAGCCAGGCGCCCTGTTGGCCCATCTCCAGCCCCATCTCTCCTTTCTGTAGAGGTCCAGGGAGGAAACTGATCTTTAGTGTCCTCCCCTGTAAAATGGGCCCAGACACACCTTTCCCTCTGGCCACTGAGAGGTAATGCCAGAATTCAGCAAATTGACCGCTACAGGTCATGCAGTTCTGGATAGATGGGTCTCCCAGTACTACAACTAGTGGCCCACCCTGTGGTGTGACCAGAAAAGCCCTGTTCCCATTCACACACCGGCCATACCGCTCTGCATCACTCTCACCCAAGAAAGGACACCAAGCCCAGAGAGGGCTGGCAACAAAGGCAAAGTCACACAGCAATTCACTGACTCCCAGAGGGGATGCTTCTCAAAGGAGCGAGCCCTCTCTCTGGCCAAAGTCCTTCCTCATCTCTGATGCTTTATAACCACAGAGTGTGACACGCTCTTGTGCATCCAGGCTGGACCCAGTGCCCCCAGGGTGTGTTGTTCATTTTCTTTCTGTCTCTTCGAGAATCGGATGCTTGGCTGAAATATAACAAATTCTGGCCATCAGAAGGACAGGCACTGTATGGGCCTCTGTGTACAGAGCACTTCACTCTGTGAGGTCCTCCTTACCCACCGTGGGAGGGAACGCCCACAAGCAAATTCACTGACACTTGACGAATGCAGTCACCACCACATTCAAGTGCTCAAATGCTCGCTTGGTACTTGGGACTCATGGTCCTGCACCAGCAATGCCACATGTCAGCCCAGCCTGGGACAGCCCCCAAACAGCCATTGCTCTTTGTCCCTTCTCACTGTGGCAATGCTGAAGACGTATCAGTTGGCTCTGCACATTCTTCCTCTCAAGCTAACATCAGCTCTCACTTCTCCCGTGTAGTAGCCAGTGGTGGCTGACCCACCAGCTGGTCTACTGGATGCCCCTCCCGCCCACAGTGAATCCCAGTGCCCGTGGGCACAGGGTCTCTGAGTGGGAAGAGGCTGCAGCATTGCTATACCGGACACCCAGAGGGCCTGGACACAGGGAACCTATTTAAGCCCCAGTATGAGACAGATGAATGTGTATCTTCCAGGGGTTGGGAGTATGGCTAACGGGGAGAGTGCTTACCCAGCTTGCACTGAGACCTGGGTTTGATCTTCAGCATCAAGTGCACCAGGTGTGGTGAGGTGTGTCTGTGATCCCAACACTCAGAAAAGTGGAAGCAGATAAACCAGGTCAGGGTTATCTTTGGCTGCAGAGGGAAGCTGAGGCTAGCCTGGGCTACCTGCGATCCTGGGTGGCGTGTGCTTGTTTGTTTTTGGTTTTTTTGTTTTTGTTTCTTTTTTTTTAAGAGGAAGAAAGCAGGGGAAGGCCTTCCTACCCACAAAGCATTTGCCGTGTAGGCCCCTCCCAGCACCTTCTTCCTCATTTCCCACCTCCCCCTGCACATCTGTGCAGACCTGCCTAAGAGCCGCCTCTCTTGTGAGTCCTCCCCGGCACTCTGCTGTTCTAGGTAGAATGAGCGTTTGGAGAGGGGAAGCCAGGTCCTGGCGGGCAGCTCTCTTCCTCCCTGTCTGGGTGCCTGGTGTGTGCCAGGCCCTGGAGCTGCTGCGGGGGTCAGAACAGATGTCTCCTCATGCTAGAGGTGGGCAGCAACACAGAGCAGGCCACAAGGGAGGCCTGCAAGGGAGGGGCATTTAGGTTGAGGCTTGGAGGAGCTGGGGAGGTGGCCGGGCAGTAGAAGCTCTGAGGAGAGCAGCAGGCACAAGGACCAGAGTTCAGATCCTCAGAGCTCATGTAAACATGGGTATCCTGGCCTATCTGTCCTTCTGATATTCAGAAGGCAGAGACAAGAAATCCCCCCAGAGAAAGAGGGACGCTAGGTTAGGCTGTACCAGCGTGCAGAGCCCTGGGTTCAAGTGAGAGGCCTCACCTTAAAAAGAAAAAGTGGAGAGTAAGAGCGGGAGGGACCCAGCATCCTTAGGCCTCCGGTGCAAGTGCAGAAGGGCCGAAGGGGCTTTCTGCATGCAGCCTGGACATCACTGCAGCGACGCCTGCAGTGGTCAGCTTGGGAAGGAACCTACACCATGGCCCTCCATAGCCCTGGTTATCTCAGGAAGAAGGAAATCTTCGAGAGGAACAGGACAAGCCTTGATGAGCCAGCTCTGCTCTCAGTGCTTCCTCATATCCCCCCAGCATCCTGCATGCTTCTGAGCCCAGTCTCTCTTGCTTTAGACAGAGGGTGAGCAAGTTCTCCACAAACTCCCTGGGGTCTTCTATCCATCTGTGGCTCCCTGTACACCAGTGTGACTGGAGCAGCTGGCGCACGCGCGCACGTGCACACATACACACACACACACACACACACACACACACACCCATCCCATCACCAAGAGCATCTCTCATTCCAATGTCTTGACAGATGAAGCTTGGAGAGGCTGAGGAGTCCAAAGGGCTCCAGGAAAGGAACAGCCCTGGTCCAGATGAGGAGGAGAGCGGGCCAAGTAGGCAGGACCATTGACAGGCGCCCCTGCCCCCCTTACTCCGTTTGCCAGCTATTGACCACCATGGTACTTGAGTTTTTCTCTTGCCTCTGTCTGCTCTTTTAATTGAAAAATATAAGTAAGGGGCCTATTGATGCTGTGTAACGGATCATCTTCCCACTCCTGGGCCTTTTCAGTCAAGGGCCTGAGTAAAACCGGAAGCCCCGGGGAAGTGTGGGAGAGAGAAGGTGGAAGAGGACTGAAGGAGGGGAGGGAGGATGGAAACAGGGAAGCTAAAAGGGAAGGAGTGAAAAGGAGGAGGAGGGGAGAAGATGGAAGAGAGGATGAGGGAAGAGAAGGGAGGGGGGTGGATAGGGGAAGGATGAAGGGAGAAGGGAAGATGGCAGGAGGGAGGGTGAAGAGTGAAGGAGGGGGGAGGAGTGTGGGAAAGAGAGGGGGCACCACAAGTAATCTGAGCCAGGGTTGGAGGCTCACCTACCACTCCCAATTTGACTGACCAAAATCCCACTCTGAGAAAGAACCAGTTGGGTCCCTTCCCCCTTTGAAAGAAGCGTGCACAATTCCTGAAGCTGCAATCACCCTGGACTTTTAAACCATGCCATTTGCAAAGGAATTCATATCAACAAATTCCTTCCCCAGGAACTACCTCCTCAGAGCCAGATGTTTACAGAGGAGAGCAAGTGGCTCAGGCACCTCCCTACCCCAGAAGGGACTGGGCCCAGATCACCTCTCTATTTTACCAGATCAGGATGCTGAGGTTCAGAGCCATCATAATCTGTCCAAGGTCACCCAGCAAGTGGATAGGCAGCAGCTGGTCAGAATGAGGCCACTGAGCATCATCTTATGTCTTCTGCTCCCTAGAAATGAGGTGTGTGTTTGTGGGGAGAGGAGACCGGGGTAGGAGGGGTTGGGGGGGGGGCGGTCACTTGGTTCTCAAGGTAAGGAGTTGCTACCAGGCATGATAGCTCACAACCATAAGCCCAACAGGTTTCAGGCCAGCCTGGGCTGCACATCAGGACCCTGGCTCAAAGTGATGGCGGAAATGAAAAGATACAGTGTTGCCTAGTAGATTCGAAAAGATACTGTCTTGCCTAGCCAACTCCCACTCAGTATGGATTGTAGTCAGACTCAGAGGTGAACTTCTAAGCAAAGAGCAATTGTTCATGGTAATGGACTAATCCACAGACGATGTTCATGCTGGTCTCAGGCTCACAGGGACAGACCAGCTGCCCTGCCTGAGCCCCTTCCAGCACAAGACCTTGCCAGGAGAATGGATGGCCGTCAGCCTCAATGAAGCTAAGTCTCCTCGTCTTCTCTCAGCTCCCACCGTGATGTGAGCCAGGGAAGGTGCAGGGCAATTTATTGCTTTATCAATATTTAATATCTCCAGGGAGGTGACATCAGCAAAATTGCCTGGCCTAGCAGAACCATCTAGATAGACAGTGGGACAGGCCCTTCATCTCTCTGGACACCCAGTCCTCCCCACATGGGGACAGATGAGATTTATAGTGCCTGTAAGAGGTATCATATTGTAGAAGTTGGCCTCCTGAGCTAGTCAGGGGACTTGCTGCCCAGGACCTCCACTCCCCCGCCCTCCGTCCCTCTGCCTGTCACTTGGTCTAGTAGCATGCAGGCCAGGTGGCTATGCCATGGGACTGAGGTCTAGGGTCCTTGGCTGTTCTGGGACACCAGTGAAGGGTGGCATGGTGACAATAGTACTGTGTGCTGGCCAAACCTTTAGATGGAGGACACCAGCGACAGTAGCCCTGGATCCCTAGTCTCCACTCTGCCTGGCCACTGGGCTCCTCTTCGTCCTTTCTGAGCCTCAGCTTCCCTCTCTGAAGAATACGCTGTGGCCTCTGCCCCGCACGATGAGACATAGGTGATGCCCTTATCCCTGGAGGGCAGACACCAGGCCACCCAAGGTGGCCAGCCCTCTGCTCCGCCCAGGGGAGGAGGGGAGGAGGGGAGGCCCAGAGGCATAGTGGGAATATGTCATAGGAAGCTGGAGTGAGGGAGAAGAAATGCAGAGAGGGAGCCTTGCGTTGTTTGTGTCTCTGGGGTCTCGGAGCTCCCACTGCTATTGTTTGGGGACACTGTGACGGTTTGAATATGCTTGGCCCAGTGAGTGGCACTATTAGCAGGGGTGACCTTGTTGGAGTAGGTGTGGCCTTGTTGAAGTAAGTGTGGCCTTGTTGGAAGAACTGCGTCACTGTGGGGATGGGCTTTGAGACTCTCCTTGAAGCCTCAGGAGAGACAGTCTACTGTTTGTCTTCAGAACAAGATGTAAAATCAGCTCCTCCTATACCACGCCTGCCTGGATGCTGCCATGCTCCCACCTTGATGATAATGGACTGAACCTCTGAACCGTAAGCCAGCCCCAATGAAATGCTGTCCTTTATGAGTTGCCTTGGTCATGGTGTCTCTTTACAGCAATGGAAACCCTAACTAAGACAGACACAGAGGCTGGGGAAGGCTGAGGTATCTAAGCTGGTACATTGTGAATCCTGAATCAGTATCTGAGGCTGTTTGACTCTGTGTTCTTAAACTGCCCTCCTCCCCGGTCTGGGTGAAGTGGGGAAACTGAGGCAATGACAGAGGCGCTCTTGAGGCTGGTCGAACAAGCTTCTGTTTCCGACCTCAGCTTTACACCTCTAAGGACAAGGAGAGTGGGGCTTACCAAGCTCTCTGAGACAAGCTTTCCCCGTAGGTGCAGGATAAACTTGGCCCCATAGAAGATGCAGTCAGTGGTAGATGCCCAAGAAAGCCAGGGGCATGGGACACAATGCAGCGTGTGACAGACTGCTCCCCAGGGTGCTGGGGATATCCAGACAAAGAGAGGGCTCCCAGTCCAGGCTGAAGGACCAGGTAAGCTGATGGGCAAGGAACTGCTGGAGAAGAAGATGCAGGGACATGGGGTATTTGTTTGATGCAGTTAGACCAGGAGGGACAGGGGAGGAGAAGCTGGCCTGGGAGTGAATTGTAGAGGACAGCAGGGCCATCTGAGTGGCAGGGGGTGGGGGTGGGGTGTTGTTATTCCTAGCAATCAGCATCCCAAGGTTAGAGCATCAGACAAGGAAGCCAGCAGTGGGCAGAAATGGAGTTCCAGGACAAAAGAAAGACACAAAGGATCTGAGGTCAAGTTCTAGGGGAGAGGGTTGGTTTGGTGGACAAAAGGAGCTTGGTAACATCTGTAGGCAGAGAGGATTGTTTTCATTTCCTGGGCCATTATACAAGTTACTACACAAAGCCAGCTTCCTCCCACAGCTCCAGAGGCCAAGCCTCTGAAATCCAGGCATAGCTGGGCCTGCCTCTTCCCAGGTCTCTAGCGGAGAACCCCTCCTTGCTTCCTCCAGCCACGTGTGGTTGCAGCTGAGCCTACGGGTCCCTTGCTTCCCAGACACGCCATGCCAACCTCTGCCTCCAGCATCCTTGGCCTTCTCCCATGTGTCCCCTCCAGGCCAAATTCCTTCTTCTTCTTCTTTTTTTTTTTTTAATCAAGACAGCTGTTATGGGAGGGGCTCACTTGACCTAACATGACCTCATCTTGACTCAGTAACAGCTTCAGAGACCTCGTTTTTTTTGGTTTTTTTTGTTTTTTTTTTCAAATGAAGTAGGCCTGGGATGTGGATTTCAAGGGACACTCAAGGTCCTTTGGCATCTGGGCTGGGAGGCAGACAGTCTTGCCTGAGCCTGTTTGGAAAGCAGGCTTGGCACCTGCGGCTGCTGTCCTATGGGGCCCAGCCCCACACCACAGGGCAGGTGACTGGGGTGGAGTCGCTCAGTGGGTCTGAGAGCCTGAAGGGCCTGCTTTCCCAGGAAGGTTCTCTTCTGTGCATGCAGCTCCTGGTCCTTCTGGAAGGAAGCAATGAACCAAGCAAGCTGCCTAGAGAAGTTGGCAGGGCCGGGCGTGGTGGCACATGCCTTTAATCCCAGCACTAGGGAGGCAGAGGCAGGCGGATTTCTGAGTTTGAGGCCAGCCTGGTCTACAAAATGAGCTCCAGGACAGCCAGGGCTACACAGAGAAACCCTGTCTCGAAAAACCAAGAGAGAGAGAGAGAGATTGGCAGGTGATGCCTATAGAATAGGGAGTGTGGGCCAACCAGATCTAGGGGGCCTAATTCAAATCCTGGACCTTTTGTCTTGCCATGGCACCCTGAGGAAGTAACACACACACACACACACACACACACACACACACACACACACACAGAGCTTTACCTTCCCCAAGGCACAAGTGTTGTGCCTAGTTAACCTTCACAGGCTCTTGTAAGAGTAGAAAAGTTACTCTCTGTCTTAGGCAGGGTTTCTATTCCTGCACAAACATCATGACCAAGAAGCAAGTTCACCAAAGGAGGTCAGGACTGGAACTCAAGCAGGAGCTGATGCAGAGGCCATGGAGGGATGTTCCTTACTGGCTTGCTTCCCCTGCCTTGCTCAGCTTGCTTTCTTATAGAACCCAAGACTACCAGCCCAGGGATGGCACCACCCACAAGGGGCCCTCCCTCCCGTGATCACTAATTGAGAAAATGCCTTGCAGCTGGATCTCATGGAGGCATTTCCTCACCTGAAGCTCCTTTCTCTGTGATAACTCCAGCTTGTATCAAGTTGACACAAAACCAGCCAGTACAGCCGCTGAGACAGAAGGCCTCAAATCCAAGGCAGGTTAGCATTCCCCTCAACTAAAGCCCAGAAATGACCACTCCTGGGACAAAGCTGGACACTTTCACCCTTCTCATGAGCAGAGCCTCACTCTCAGCCGCACGACTTCCAGTCATGCTCGTTATTTCATTATTAGGCGGAAAAAAGGTGAGACTTTATATGCGGTTTGGGTGACACAGGCATTTGCTTCTCCTAGCAACCTTGAGAGACGTGAGAAAAGCCGTCCCCAACCAACGTGATGCTAAATGTACGCAGGCCAGGCTGACCATACGTTGAGCCTTTCTTGGAGCAGACAGGGTGCCACATTGCAGCCCGCAACAACGAGTGACAGCCACACCCCTATCCCCAAGGGAGACTCAGAGTCAGATGGCTGGAGTGGTTCGGTCCCCTGTCCACACTGGTGGCTCAGCTCCATTCTCCACCAGAGGTGGCTCTGTCCTGCCATTGGCTGACTATAGTCTATGCAGACAGGGCCGGGACCACCTGGCCAAATTCTCAAAGAGAGAGGCTAGAAACACACACAGAAACACACACACACACACACACACACACACATAATACATGCCATACATACACATTCACACCCACACACACACACCTCACATGGATCTCTCCCACTCTTCCCACCAGAACCTCTCAGCTTCCAACCCCCGCCCTCCCTCCCAAGCCCTCTTTGGCCCATGGAACCAGGTGACATGCTTTCCACGCCCCCCAGAACAGCTCCTGCTGATGGGGAGAGAGGAAGGGAAATCTGGCTCAGGGTACTAGGGTTCTCTGTCCCCAAGCTCCTCCCCACGATCCTTTGGCTCTCAGGTTCCTGGCTTGGCCCAGGCCCAATCTATCAGCTGCAATCTCGGGCTTTGAAGCTGGAGACTTCCCAGACAGACAAAGGGGAGCTGGGAGGTAGGGGAGCCCTGCGGGCGCCAGCCCAGGTGTGCAGCGGATTATCTTGAGGGCCTAATCAAACTCCCTTGTCCTTCTCTCCAGCAGAGAATGACTGTAGAGGCCCCTCCCACCGCTTCCCCACCGCACACTGACTGCCAGCATGGTGACAGACACCTGCTAAGCTGTGGACCCCATCCGTCCCCTGCCTGTTCTCTTTTTGTACTGTCACAAAGAGGGACAAAGCCAGGCCCACCTGGTGGGGAAGGGGGAGGGGGACACAGAGGTCCCCGGTTCTCAGCTGTGATCATTCCCTCCCTTGGGTGAAAGTTAGTGGGTGGAAAAAACAAAACAAAACAAAAAAACTGCCTGTGAAGGCCAGGATTTCATAATGAGGATGGGAGCTGCAGAAAGATGAACAGACAGACAGACAGCGGTCCAGAGTGAGCAGCAGGGTGAGGGAAGACCCGGCCTGACAGATGCCAGCAGCAGTCAGGGCTACAGGCATCCAAGGCCAGGGCTGTGTGGTTGCTGGGAACAATACCATGTTCTTCAATGACCTAAGATCTCTTTTGGTCCAGGGTCACAAACCTTTGGGTGGCTGTGTGTATGTGTGTGTGTGTAAACACATATGTGTACATGCATGTAAAGGGAAGGAGTCAATGTCATATGTCTTGCTCAGTTGCATCTCATGTTTTACCAGTTAGGCTGGGCTGGCTGGCCTGTGAGCCCAAGATTCTCAGTCTTCCGGACGATTGCATTACAAATGCCATGTCGCCACACCCTGCCTTTACTTGGACTCTGGGGACTGCGTTTAGGTCTCTGTGCTCGCACCATGCACACTTTATTGAGTCCCTTCCTCAGCACCCAGCCTCACGTTTTGCAGAAGCACTTAGAAAACAATGCAGTCGCGAAGGAACCGGCTATATCCCACCACAGAGATGCCGAAGCAGATGAGGTAGGGTCCAGCCAGACATTTCCCCTAAGGTAGCTGTCCTGGTGGCCCCGTAGAGTAGTCGCATGCATGCGATGGAGTTGAGCAGTAGCTGGGACAGACTTAGCAAAACGCAGGCCAATCACAGGCAAGCTCTCATCTCTCCTCCTCCATACTTTTCTTCTTTGCTCCCGGTGATAAATGTGGTGGCTTGGGCTTATAATTCTACCACTCGAGATGTGGAGGCAGGAGGATCAGAAATTCAAGGTCATCTTTGTCTACACTCCTGGGCTACATGGGACCCTGTTCCCCTAAACGAACAACAACCGACTGACCCCAAGCCAGCCTCGTGGAGGGGGCCAATGAGGTGACACAGGATGAGAGTTGTAGACACGCGGCTGGTGGCCTCAGTGACCCTCAACTTTTCCCTGGGGGGCTGGGAGAGACGGGGTGTGTGTGGGGGGGAGGTTAACTGGACCTCAGACCCGTCCGGAGAATCACAGCGACAGAGAGGGTGGGACCGTGGGTGGGGAGTGATGAGAACCGGGGACTGGCCTGCCAGCCTCCTCAGCAGCAGGCCATTAAGATGAGCCATGGCCGCCCGAGGACCATCCTTCAGAGCCAGGGATGCTCTCGAGGGGAGGGCCCATTATTCATAGCTAAAGGAAGACTCGTTCTGTGCACCAAGCCTTGGCTGGTATTGAACACCCCATCACCGTCCTCTTAATAAATGACTTCTGGAGGGTTTAATTAACTTCTTAGCACCCTTGGGCAAACAACCCAGCCCCCACTTCTGGGACAAAACTGAGTCAGCCACCCAGAGGGCCGGTGGCATCCTTCCTCAGAGACTACCACTATCCCTGTGGGGGCGGAAGTGTCTCTCTAGGGTCTTGGCCACCCGGATACATCCTGTGCAGGAGGGCTAGGGTCTGGCAACATGGTGGCTTGTTCAAGGTTGCATGGCAAACAGAAAGCCAGATAGGCTATGGGTTTAGAATCCAAGCCCTGAGCGGACAGGACCATTCTGGAGGTCTAACCATCTATGCCTCTCTTGGGTCATGGTTGTATTGCATATGCATTTGGCAGTCATAATGGTTTACTCCTTAGGGGTCAGGGCAAAGCTGGCCTGAGAATCACTCATGTCTCCTCTTCCTCCATGATCATTGTCACCACCATCATCATCATCATCATCATCATCATCATCATCATCATCATCACCATCATCACAAGCACTTGCCTAGTTCTTTTGGAATCAGACCCTGGGTCATGTTACTTCATCTTGGCCTCACACGGCTCTACGAAGAAGCTAGCATGACTAGACGCTCCCCCCGCCCCCCACGCACACATCCATTTTTCTCAAACTGCAAGTTGCAGCTCAGAGACATGAACTCTCCAAAGGCCATCATCGCCTGAAGCTCTAGGTCATTCTGTCTCTCTAGGGAACTTTGTGCCATTAGACCTAACCACTGGACAAGAAGGAGAAACTGAGGACTTGCCCACACTCACTCAGGGAGTAGAGTCAGACTTATGTCTCCTGATGCCTTGCTGAGCAGAGGCCCCCTGGATCACATCCATAGCCCATCACCTCTGTTTCATTCCCTGGCGTGTGCCCCTCCCCCAACTAGCTCCTAGCTCTACTTTCTCAGGCCAGCCCCCCCACCCTCATGAGACAACCCGAGTAGCATTTTAAGCAGCTAAAACACAGCGTTTGGGACTGGAAGACCAAATAGACTTCTGCCACCTGTGTCTTCCGTAGACAAAGTCACCCATCTCCCTCCAAGAACCTGTACGTCTTCATGTGGCAAAGATGGTACCTCCTGGGACACTTAGCTCAGCAACTGAGGAGTTACTCAGCAAGAATCGTTAGGACAAAGGATCCACCTGGCCTCTTGCCTTACTGTGGGTGACTTCTCTCTCACACCCTGGAGGGAGTGTCCTATACCTCCGCACAGGTAAAATTGGGACAAAGAGGCCTGAAGGACACTAGATGCCAGAACAGAGCCCTTGGGCCCGAGGGGAACATGCGCTGCAGGCTAATTAATTGTGTAGGGCTGACAGCAGTCGGAGCTGATGCTTCTTGCTGGTAAGCCCAGAGCAAGGAAGGAATAATGCCCTCTAATGTGCCGTCTTCTCCAGGGACCTGTCTTTCATCCCCGACAAAACTAATTAATGACAGCAGTAGATAAAGCAAGCCAGCCTGCCCCTTGCCTGGAGCAGCTAGGATTCTTAGAGTAAAACCTCTTTCTGGCCAGGCTAGGGAAGGCCATGGCCTAGGGGCAAAAGGAAAGACCGATGACGTCACGGGAGACCAGATCGAAGGAAGGAGGCCTCGGGATCCACTGGTAAGAGCACTTGGTTCATACATATTCCTGAGCGTAGAGATGCGGCGTTCAGACTGTGAACCAGCGGTGTTCCTGTTGCCTCTTGAGGTGTCAAGTGTGAACAGGGGTCTGGGGAGATCACTCAGTAGGCAAGGTGTTTGCTGTGCAAGCATTTAGGCCTAAGTTCAAATCCCCAGCAACCACATAAAAGCAAGGCTCTGGGTGAGGCGTGAGTGTGAGGACGGACAGATCTCTCTGGAGATCATTGGCTGGCCAGCCTAGCCGACTGATGAACTCCAAGTCAATGAGAGACCCTGTCTGAAAAAAGTAAGGTGACCGGGCATGGTGGCACGCACTTTTAATCCCAGCACTCAGGAGGCAGAGGCAGGTAGATCTCTAAGTTCTGGACCAACCTGGTCTACATAGTGAGTTCCAGGCTAGTCAGAGCTACATAGTGAGACCCTATCTCAAGTATAGTATAGTATAGTATAGTATAGTATAGTATAGTGTAGTGTAGTGTAGCATAGCGCAGTGAAGTATAGTGTAGTGTACTGTAGTGTAATGTAATGTAGTATAATATAATATAATATAAGATAATATAATAAATATAATATAATATAATGTAATATAATATAATGGAAAGCAATAGAGGAGACCACCTGACATTGATCCCCGGTCTCTGCGCACACATGCGTATACCCATACAAAGGTATACAACACACAGAGGGAACAAGAGCCAGACACATCCAAGGAGGGATGTCCCACCCATGGCTTCTGGTTCGTTAATATCCTCAAACCATAGCACTAATGTCAGTCAGCACAGCTCTCAACCCTTGACACCCATGAGAATCCCGTGAGGGCCGAGGAACTCCAGACTGGAGAGTCAGAGGAGAGGGTTTAATCCTCCTGCAAGTTTCCAGGGAGCACGAGGCTGACAGTGGGCCCGCCCTCACTCAGAAGCACAGCTCCAGACAGAGAATCAGAGCCTGGGGTTCTCATCCAGTAGGGGATGCAGGACTCATGCAGCACCTGAGTCAGCACTGGAGTGGAGAGAGGCTCTGTTGTGATCTGTCTAAAACCAGTAAGCTAATCCCCTGGATTAAGCACTAGGTCCATAGAGGTTTGCCCATGCTTATAAAACACCATATAGATAGACAGATAGATAGGTAAATAGGTGTGTAATATAGATACAGATGTATATTTGTAATATAGTTACAAGTAAAATAATATATATATATATATATATATATATATATATATATATAT
>NC_034598.1:26352312-26363780 GCF_900095145.1 Mus pahari
ACACACACACACACACACACACACACACACACACACACACACATTTCCAATTCACTGATTCCAGTTAGTGCTCCCTGTTGGAACGTTGCTTGATATCATTGGCTTGGCCTTGTGTGGTGACCCCAGGTTCAGTGAGATCAGGAGTGTTCCAGCCATGCCAGCCCGGAAGGCAGCATTTCACAAGACTTCTCCCCATTGGCTGGCCCTTACATTCTTTCTGCCCCCTCTTCTGTGACCCTCCTTAGGTTTTGGGGGGCCAGGGTTAATTTTGTGTCCCATTTAGAGCCAGTCACCTATCCTCTGCACGTCGGCCAATTCCTAGTCTCTGCATTAACTGAGGTCCACTACAGAAAGAGGCCAAGATCGACCGACTCTGTGTACCGCTACATAAAGCATCAGGTCTCTCTGTAGAGACCACCAGGTCCCAAAGAGGCTCCATCCTCTTTGTATAACACAGTCTTGGGGATACAAGCAACAGAAGCCAACACCAGTCACACAGAAATTGGATCTGTTGAGCACATACTGGACAGGACTGTAAATCCTAGTTCCCAGACCACAGGCCAAACCAGTGTAGGGAGGACATGGCCAATGAACACGGGAGGACAGCGATCTCTTGACTACACTGCCACCCGCTGTGACCTCACCTGCCACTAGAATGAGACGGCCACCCACAGCCCGGGTGTATCTAGCATGGCCCACATAACCAGTAGACCTTACACTGAGGTCTGTAGCAGCAGGCAGGAGTGGAAATTCTCCAAATTCAGAAAGAGGGTTCCGATCTGGGGCAGGCAACTCACCAGTGGCCACTCTTGTTTAACACAGCCCACCTCTGGCAAGCGTCCACGGGCAGACAGGCCACAGCAGAGCCGGGGATAAAAATAGCAGCTCCGCTGAGCGTCTGCCGCGTGCCAGCCGCTCTGGAGGAGCACATCAAAAATCAGTGTAACCAAGCCTCAGCGCCCCAGGAGGGCGGCGCTGTCACGCCTCTATCTCACCGCAGGAAGACTGACAACCGACCATGCAGCCAGCATAAGCCTCTGGTGTGTTACCTGGGTCCTAAGAGCATAAAAGGCTGCTTGGGCTCACAGTGTGGACTCGTGGAGAAGCAGCACGTGCTGAGGAGAAGCAGAGTGGATGGAGCAAGGATGCTCATAAGCTCGTGACCCAGAAAGCGAAACTGGAAGGAGGAGGTCTCAAGAGCTCCACTCGAGGACACGCCCACCCTGAACGTCTCCCACCAGGCTCCGAGTTTTTAAGGTTTCTGCCATCTGTGAGTGGTGCCAGGCTGTGCTGCTCTCTCTCTTTCTCTCTCTCTCTCTCTCTCTCTCTCTCTCTCTCTCTCTCTCTCTCTCTCTNGCTGCTCTCTCTCTTTCTCTCTCTCTCTCTCTCTCTCTCTCTCTCTCTCTCTCTCTCTCTCTCTCTCTGTATGTGTTTGTGCATGTGTTTGTGTGTATTTGTGTATGTGTGTTCAGTGCCAGGGTACTGTGTGTATGTTTGTGTGTGTATATGTTCATGTGTGTGTGTGTGTGTGTGTGTGTGTGTGTGTGTGTGTGTATTCATGTGTGTTCAGGTGTGCTTGCTCATGTGGAAGCCACGGATCGCTGTTGAGTCCATTCTCTTCTGCCTTCCACTTTACCTTCGGAGACAGGGTCTCTCACTGAACCTGGAGCTCAGTACACTGCAGGCCAGCACACCCCTGGATCCGTCTGTCTTTCCCTCCCAGCACTAAGGTGACAGATGTACCCCGCCAGGCCTGGCTTCTCAACATAGGTGCTGGGGGCCTGAACTCAGATGTTCATACTTGCACAGAAAGTTCTTTACCCACCGAGCTATCTCCTCAACCTCACATCCTTAGTCCTGGGTGAAGAAGACTCAGCCATTGTCCCCAGGGGACAGAGGTGACACAAAGTCCTGGACCTGACCCAGAACCACCAAGCAGCCAAGAGCCCAGGCATGGATGGGCGGGGGAGTGGAGGAGAACTAAATACTCTCCCAGGAACACGAGAAAGGGGCAGCAGGGACCGGGGTCTTTCCTTTGGAGCCCATCCTGCCTCAGCTCCCTGACTGACCTCAGACACTCAACGTAACCTGGAATTGTCATGGTTGGGGTCTGAAATGTCCCCCAGGTGGCTCATACTTTGAATGCTTGGTTGTCAGCTGGTGATTCTAATTTGGGGAGCTGTGGGAACTTTGGAGGTAGAGATCGGCTGGAGATATAGGTGACCAGAGGGAGGCAGATCTTTGATGATGATAGCGGATCCTCGTTTTAAAGAGCTCTCTGCATTCCCGGTCCAGCCTGAGAGCTCCCGCTCCCGCTACCACGGGTCGAACCACTTCACCAAGCCTATGCCACCACAATGGATTAAAATCCCCTCAAAACACTGAGCCAAAATAAGCCTTCCCTTTCTTCCTCACGTTTGTGCTGGGCATTTTGGTCATAGTGACACAGAGTTAACACAAAGATGCTGACACTGACAAGAGTTAGCACCGCCTCTATCCTACAGGCCCCGCCTAGTGGAAGGCTGAGCCAGCCCTGCCCGGCAATGTCAGCTGTTGCCCTCAGTGAGAAAGGTGCTTTCCAGATCTTGATCACATGAGATCTAGGCAGGGAGGGTGCCTGAGGTATAACCCAGGCATTTCTAATTCTGCGTATGTGGGGAAGCATCCAGACACTAAGTGTTGGTGCATCCAAGCCTGGCCAAGCTCGCCTTCCTCAGGGCTGCATCAGTGGTCCAGGGTGTACCACTTATTCCAGCGTGTATCAAGGATGCAGAGTTCCTGGTCCCCAGGATGGAGACTTCCCTTATGCCTGAAGAGGTTTGGAGGAGCTCTTTGCTCTGCTCTGTCTACTACTGTAGATACGTCAAGAAGAGGCAGTCCCCAGACTGGGTAATTAGATGTCACCATGTGAACTCAGAACAGGAGGCTCCTCATAGAAGCAAACCCAAGATACTCAGTGCTGGAGAGGACATGGGACCCTGGCAGAGGCAGAGCTGTAGAGAGAAGCCACAGCCAGGAGAAAGATCTCGCTCCTCTAGGTAGCCCCAGCCCTGACAGAAAGTCTGGTAACAGACAGGCAGGAGGTATCCCTTCTCAGACAAGCCCTTGCTCACACCAGAAGCTCTCCTCACGATGGACCCTACATCTTAGCCAGGCATTCAAGGCTTCCTCGATAGCTGGCCACCACTACCAGCCACCTGCCGTTCCCCTCTGGATGTGGGGAAATACTCGGGGGCTTAACAGGGTTAGTGGCAAATTTAACAACATGAAGGTGATAAAGCAGCTAGGACAGGATGTGGTGACAGAAAGACCTTTGGAAAGTGACGGTACGAGCATCATGACTGTCAGCATCACCACCATCCTTATCCTTTCAGGCAGCAGCATCTTTATCAACACCATAATCATCATCATCACCATCACCACCATTACCATTATGACCAGCACCATCATCACCATCATATCGTCATCATCACCATCATCACCATCACCATGGTCACCATCATAACCACCACCACCCTCACCACCATCATATCACCATCTCATCCCAGTGTCACTACCTCCGGTTGTCTTTCCTTAATCTGGTCCTTCTTCCTGGGTTGCCTGTCACCCCTTTCTCTTGTATAAGGTGAGATAAATAAGAATGGATTCTATCCTCCATGTCCCCTACCCCATGCATGGCCACCATAAGACATACACTCAGGGAATGCAGGAAGCCTACCAGGGTCCCCGGATGTTCTCTTTCTGCTTGTGTGTGTGTGTGTGTGTGTGTGTGTGTGTGTGTGTGCATATGTATAATTGTGTATATATGTGCACATATGTGTTGTTTGTATGCGTATGTATGGGTGCCTGTGGATGCATATGTGCATGTGTTTGGGTATATGTATGTGTGTATGCATGTAAATGTTTGTGCATGTGTGTGTATGTGCATGTGTATGTGTGCTTATGTGTTTGTGTGTATATGTATGTTTGAGTATGTATGTGTGTGCACAAGCATATGTGTGTGCTTGTGTATGCACATGTGTGTATATGTGTGTGTATCTGTTCATGTGTGTCCCTACGTATAGCTATTTGTATACATGTCTACATTTGTGTATGCCGGTATGTGTGCATGTGTATAAAAGTGTTTACATGTGTGTATGTGTATACATGTGCATATGTGTATGTATGTGTCCGTGTTTGTATGTATGCATGTGCACTCACATGTGCTTATGTGTGTTTGTGTGTGTGTGTGTGTGTGTGCACTTGCATGTGCTGTGTGTATTTGTGTGTGTGAGAGAGAGGCCTACTTGTCCCTTCTCTCTTGTCCAAGTACCACACATCCCAGCTGCCCCATTCCCTAGTGTGCTTCCCTAACACCCCAGGCTTCATCTAGCCCGGCTTCTTTAGGCATCTTTCTTTTCCCATGTTCATTGCTATGTTCCCCCCACGTCTCCTTGTCAACTGCTTCACGACATGTTCCATAACAGTGTTACTGTCCCCTAGGCTACTGTCACCCTGCAGATGTCCTCTCCCATGACAGACAATGGCACTGACTCAAGGCCTCACTTCTGGGTCCAAGTCACTTTCTGAAAATGTCTTTGGATGCGTCCTCCCCGCTGGGGGGGGGGGGGTCTTGGTTGTCTTTCCATCCATGGGAAGGGTAAAGGGTGTGGAGAGCGCCCTCAGTCCCTTTCTGCCTCAAGCATTCATCTTGACCAGTCAGGAGAGGGACCTGGGCCTGCCCACTCAGCTCGATTCTGTAAAGATCCTGTGGCAGTCTGGGGGCTCTTTCCATGTTCAGATCCGCCATCTTTCTAATCTTCAAAATCTTGGCAGCGTCTCCACCGTTCTGGGTGCTGGTGTGAGGGTGGGCTGAGGCTGGCAGACCCCATGTGGGTGTTCCTGTCAGCGGAGAGGCCAGAGCAATGGGTTTCCAGTTCTGCCACCCTCTACTGAGAACTCAAACTCCTGCCGAGAGCCTAAGGGGAGGGATATTTACGGTTTAATAACTGGCCTATTGATTCTCATTTATATGCCGCCAATGGGGCTTACCCGAGGAAGCGAAGGTGAAAGGGATGTTTGTAAATACGTTTCTGGCCTGCCCATCACTCAGCCTGCCAGCCTCGCCTCTGAGCAGGAGGTGAGCTGGGTTAATAGACTGCATGCCCTCTGTTTAGCTAAGCCCCGGCACACAGCCTGGGGACATCAGCCACACAGGCCAATTGTGCACCCTCCCGAGCCCCAATCTTTCTAGGTTCTCTTCAATGTTGGCCACATACTTCTACAACCACCATTATGACTCTCCAAGAACAATAGGACATAGTAGCCCACTTAGTGGGTAAGGACACAAAACCAGATTCCAGCCTTCTAGGCCAGTGCATGACCACGCCCCAACCCCACCCCTGACTCCCCGCACTCCTGAAATGAATGATCTGAAGGCCTGTGGCCAAAATTGCTGAGTGGACAGTTTGGAACAGCACTCTTAGCCACCGTTAGGTGACTGTGACGGTTTGTCTATGCTTGGCTCAGGGAGTGGCACTATTAGGAAGTGTGGCCTTGTTGAAGTAGGTGTGTCACTGGGTGTGGGCTTTAAGACACTCCTCCTAGCTGCCTGGAAGCCAGTCTTCTAGCAGCCTTCAGATGAAGATGTAGAACTCTCAGCTCCTCCTGCACCATGCCTGCCTAGATGCTGCCATGCTCCCACCTTAATGATAATGGACTGAACCTCTCAACCTGTAAGCCAGCCCCAATTAAATCTTATCCTTATAAAAATAGCCTTGGTGATAGTGTCTGTTCACAGCAGTAAAAACCCTAACTAAGACAATGACCAACCTCTATACGAGCTACCGTAAAGCTATGACCTCGATTCCTTGTGAGGCTTCAGGTCAACAGGCCGATGGGACGAGGCTTGTGCCATTAAGTAGCCCCATGGTGGTGCCTGTGGTGGGCTGGAGGCCTTTCTGGCAATAGAACATTGGAGGAGGACCTTGCAGGGGACATCTGGGTCCTTGCATCACCCCATCATGCTGGACAGGGCTTGCTCTTATGCATGGTGTCAGGGTTCAAGAGAGAAGTAGAAGCTCTAAGCACCGATATGAATCCCCACTTACCTCTAGTTTGCCATCAAGCCCCTGGCTAGAGCAAGAGATGTGGGAAGGGCCTTAGCTAAAGCCACAGACTCAGGCAGACAGGGGGCACCAATGCAGTTTCCCCAAGAGCAATGCTCCCTCCCCTGTTCTTCCGAAATCTGCCTCTCCCCTTGCACGGAACTGAACACAAAGGAATGCCATCATTGGTCTGACCCAAGTCTAGGCTACAGGTTAGCCCACTGGAGAAGCACCAGGCTTAATCCGGATGGCTCCAGTGTGTGAGACACCCAATGATGTAGCTCTGTAGGGGACTTTTCAAGAGCTGAGACTATCCCACGATAGAAATGGCTCCTCTGAGAGATAGTGAGCTCACCATCACCAGGGGTGAGCAAGCAGAGACAGGAGGCCAATGGGGAGGACGCTACTCTGAGGAGACTGGATATAGAACCGAAGCCCCCAGCTCCCTTCCTGCTCTGTAAGTGGGCCCGGTCGCTATAGAACCGAGGCCAGGTGAGCGCGCTTTATCTCCCTAGTTGGCCCTGGGCAAGAACCAAGAACCAGTTCAGCAGGGAGCTGATTCCTAGCGGAGGCCACAGAAGGCCTGGCCTCAGAAGTGTCTCTCCTGGGACTCTGGGGAACGAAGAGGACTGGGGTGTGTGGAGGGAGCAGGAAGCTCTTTGGTGGACCGAGAGGCAGCAGGTGTTGTACAGTGTGAGGACTGAGTGGGAGACGTGCAGTGGGAGACGTGCAGTGAGAGACGTGCAGGCCCTCCCTTTTCTTTGTGATAAAACCAAGAGCTGACAAAATCCACAGAGACTTTAGTTGCATCCTCTCTGACCAGAGGGGCAGCTCACACTCCTGGGTCTGGGCGAGAAAGCATGGGCTCCCCAATGGAGGTTCAAAGGCCAGACAGAAAAGAGGGGCTCCTAGGATCCATGCTCTTAGGCACTGGCCAGAACAAGTCCCCAGAATCTTCTATTTCCTTCCATTCTGGCCTCTAGGAAACTCCAGCCCAGTCACGTCTGTAGCAAGAAGCTCACTTTGAAGGAGAGCGAGTGCTGGAATACAGGAGAGCCAGAGAAAGGGAGGGAGAACTGAAGCCTCTTCCACAACTGGAGCTGCAGGGGATTGTGGGTAACAACGCTAACAGAGCCACGATGGAGAAATGGGCCCCCGACTTCCCCCCCACAAATGAGAGCTTGGCTCTTAACGAGGTAGCTCAGCTCTGGGGCCAAGCTGGGCCTGCAGCTGCCTGGCTGCCAGGCCGCCTGACAACTCGGCTGCCTGCCTGACAAGCTGACAGACTGTTTCAGGTAAGGACTGACAGCCATGTCTGGTGGATTGACTAGGGGCTGGCTAGCTGTCTAGAGACACGGTGAGGGTCTATACGAGGCACTGGTGGAGCGCCACAGACAAGTGGCGTGACTGACTTGCCAACTACAGACATGGGGACTGTCTGGCCAATTAATTGTCTGGCAGATTGATGGAGCATCCTATAGACAGACTTCTTGAGTTGTCTGACTTAAGGGTGGTCTAGTTGACTCCTGCTTGGCTGTTTTACCAACGAGCATGGTAATTGTCAACCGACTCACTGATGGACGTCATGACTGACCAACTAACCAGCCACCTGCCTGACTTGGGATCACGTAGGCTGGAGGCTGACCACTCACAGATGTCTTCTCTGTGAGTATCAGTAGGGACGGGTGAGGATGACTGAGGGCCGGCCTGATGGCCGTGTCTAAACCTTAACCGACAGGACCACGGACCACCATGGTAATGAGCCAACCACTACGGCTGCTTGAAGGCCGACCAAGTCTGCCCAGTGACTGCAGGCTGACAGGCTGACCACGGCTTAGCTGCCTGCCTGATGCAGCTGCTGACAGAAGGCTGACAGACTGACCAACAGTGTCCACCACCCACTGTGCTGCCAGACAGGCCCAGCAGCCCTCGCTTCCTAGCTGACAGGAGGGAGTAATTTTAGGAATCCTTTCTGGTTTCTCACTCTCCCTTCTCAGACCCCTTCTCTCAATCTCTCTCTCTCTCTCTCTCTCTCTCTCTCTGCACTCTGCTTTTCCACCTCATGCCTTCTTATAGTTTTAATGCTTAAGTGTAGACTCCTCATATATACAAACAAACTCGGGTTGCATCACGAGAAGCCCAGAAGCCGAGAGAGTGGACCTCTGTGCGTAGTCACCTAGACCTGAATGAGAAGCTCGGCCTGCCATGGTAGCTCAACTTCCTGGCCATCCTGCCCCAGCCTGGGCCACACCACACAGGAGCCAGGGTGCCTTTGATGAGATCCATGGCAACCCTGATATACAGTGGAGGTCAGGTGTCCCTAAGGACCCCAACTCTGGGTCTCGTCTGGTGGAAGGCACAGTCCCACCGCAGGCGAGTCCCTGTGTGTTAGCCAGGCCTCTGGGGAACGGCATTCATGACATTGCTTGAGAAGCCCAGCACCAAATGGTCTCTTCATTGTCCTCCTTAGTTGCCCTCCCCTCTCCTGAAGAGCTATTTGCTTCCCCATAGGATTTCAACACCTGTGTGTGTGTATGTGTGTGTGTGTGTGTGTGTGTGTGTGTGTACTCCCAAACTACCAACTACCTTCATCGGCTCTCTAGACCAATGCGATTGCTTTGCAAGAGTCCCACGTAAATAGTTGTGGGCTCCGTATTGACAAATCCCAGATAGAGCCATGCTGTGTATACCCAGCTCCTTCACAGTTCACGGCTGAGTAGTATTCCAGCGTGCTCTGAAAATGGATGTTGGGGTGAGCACCAACGTGCTGGGATCACTCATCTCGGTTAGCTGATAACATCTGGATTCAATAAAACCCAAGCAGCTGGGCACACCTGTTGGATCATTTGAGGCCGAAGACCCCCACCTTAATCCTGGGTCGCACCTTCTGGTGGCAGTGCGCAGACAGTGACGGAGAAGGAAGCTTCTGCTCTTTGCCTGCTTGCCCTCACACTCACCGCCAAGCCCATGTGTCCCGCCGCCGAGCCATTCCTTCTCTTCCTCAGGATTCCTGTGTCCACCAAAGACCAGCTGAGACATCCAGCCTTGGGGACCGAACAGCTACCAGACTCTACAACTACGAGACTCTTGGTTCCGCTACCAGACTCTTTTTAGATTGGGACACAGCCACTGTTAGACTAGCCAGACGGCCGCCTGTAAGCCACTCTGATGAATCCCCATTGCTAGCAGAGATTCGTTCTATAGGTTCTTCTCATCTATAGAACCCTGACTAACACATGTCGGGCTCACCGATGACAGGCTGTCCCCCCACGCACGCACACGGTGGGGTGGCAGCCTGACTCTGATGCCGTGACCTCCAGCATCCACTCTCCTGCCTCTGAGTGGGGCTGGTGGGACCCCAGAGGAGGCCCGGAGTCTGCCCAGCAAGGCCCTGAAGGTGCCACAGAGGGAGTAAGCCCGAGTGTGCTGGTTTCCTGTGGAAGCCGTGACAAGAGGGACAGAAATCGATTCTCTCAAGCATCCAGAGGCCACAAGTTAAAGGAAAGGTGGCACGTTACCTCCTCACTGTGACTAAACGGCGTGAGCCAAGGCAAGGAAGGGTGTGTTAGGCTCATGGCCGAGGTTCCAGTCCAGGGCCACCTGGCTCTGTTGCTTCTCAGCCCTGGAGGTCATGACAGAGAAGAGCACACAGAACAGTACCATGCTTCACCTTGTGGAGGGTGGGGGAAAAGAAAAGGAAGAAAGACTTAGAAGAAGATCTGAAAGCTATAATGGCACATCCCCAGTGACCAACTCCTAGGACTAGACCCACTAAGCCAGGAGCTCATCTGTAGCTTAACCCGTCGGTGCAGTAGTGTCTTCATGGCCCAAACACCCCAGTGGTTCCACCGCCTGGGAACACGAGCCTATGAAGAGAGACAAGTGCATCACGGCAGAACTGTGACAAAGCTTCCAACAGGGCCGTGCCTCCCCCCAGGGCTCTGCCCTTCTGCAGTCAAGCAGTGGCCGGCATCCCTGCTTGTGTGGCTGGGTCACTTCAATCCCTGCCTCATCTCTGTGAATTTCTCTTTGCTTCATTCTGAGAAGGACTCCTGTTAGTAGATTTAGGAAATACCTAGGTAATCAAAACAGCTCCATCTTAAGACCCCTGTGGTGGTTTTAAGTAAATATGACACCCCACCCCCATACATTCATGTGTTTGAATGATTGACCTGGAGGGAGGGCCAGTATTAGGAGGTGTGGCCTGGTTGGAGGAAGTGTGTCACTGTTGGGGGTGGGCTTTGAGGTCTCCTATGCTCAAGCTACACCCAGTGTGGCACACAGTCTCCTGCTGCCTGTGGATCAAGATATAGACCTCTGAGCTCCTTCTCCAGCACCATGTCCACCTGCATGCTGCCATGCTTCCTACCATGATGATAATAGACTGAACCTCTGAAACTGTAAGCCAGCCTCAGTGAAGTGTTTTCCTTTATAAGAATTGCCCTGGTCATGGTGTCTTTTCACAGCAATGGAAACCCTAAGACAATCCCCTGACTTAATTATTACTTCAAAGACCTTTCCCTCAAGAAGGCAGCATCACCATGGCAGGATAGGTATGTGCTTCTTGGAAGCTACCATGACACCCACATCCCTGGGGCCGAGGAACCAAGAGGAACTGGTTAGGAAGCATTTTGGTGGGTTGGAAGTGTGTGTGCCAAGCTCCAGCAGTGTCAAATGGGCACAGAGGTGGAGGATAAAGGCAGGTTTACAGACAGGGTTAAGCTGCAGAAGACTCACTAAGCAGGTGGCCACTTTCCAAGCCATAAGGATCCGCGATGGGCTTCCATTGTGCTAAACACAGCCATTAGACCACACAGCTCTCAGATCATGCCTTGGTGGGTGGGCTATGGATAGTGAGACCCAGGCCATGGCTGAGGGACAAAATCCAGAATGTTCACTGGGGCACCTTTCCAGAGTCGGGATGGCTGTGGAGGGAACACAGGAAGAGTTCAGGTGGGCTCCAGTGTTCTCACTTGGAGACAGGAAGGGTGGAAGGCGCAGGGAAGAACCAAGACCTAAAATCACCAAGGAGACAGACCGCAGGGCCTATCCAGAAGGGAGTTTCTAGATTAGGTTAATGGAACAAGAAGACCTGAAAGTGGGTGGTGCCATTCCACGGGTTGCAGTACAGATACAATGTGACCAGCTGCCTCCAGCTCCTGCCTCTATACCTGCACTTCTGTGGTGGACTGTAGCCTTTCTGATAGTGTGAGCTTCCTGCAGCCTTTTTTTTTTTTTTTTAAATCCAGTTTTGGCTACAACAATAAGAAAGATAACTAAGTCAGGTAAGAGAGAAACTGGGTTGGTTTGGGAGTTCTTGAGTTTCCAAACTCTGCTGTGTGTGTGTGTGTGTGTGTGTGTGTGTGTGTGTGTGTGTGTGTG
>NC_034598.1:26364100-26365213 GCF_900095145.1 Mus pahari
GCATGGCAGCCTAGCCTTGTTGGTAAGCTTCAGGACAGTAAGAGATCCTGTCTCAGGAAACTAGAGGATGCAGCTCAAGTCATATCTAGGGTTGACTTTGGAACTCCACATGCACAGGAGTGCATGCAGACACAGGCGCGCACACACACACACACACACACACACACACACACACATGCACTGGTGCATATCTATAGGAACACAAATGCACACACACAAAAAGAGGAAGGACAGAAAAGAGAAAGAAGGAGAAAAACAAGGGGGTGGATCATTTTCGGAATAACTGTGGAGCCACAGAGGAGCCAAAGTCCTACCTTCAAAGAACTTCTGTTCCCATTCGGGAGCCCCTGGGATGATGGACAGAAAGGCCCATACCTTGTTGCTAAGCAACAGGTGAGCAAGTTATCACAGTCACAGCTTCCTGGCGGAGACTGGCTGCAGGACCCCAAGGGGAGACCGCACTCCCCAGCTGCTCAAGTCCCTTCCATAAAATGCAGTGTCTGGGCTGTGCGTGCCCCATCTCCTATATGCTTTAAATCACCTCTGGATTACTTGTAATTAATACCGAATGCACTGTAAATGCCACACAAGTAGGTGCTGCTGAGAAAATGACTAGAAGCAAAACAATTCCCGCTCCTGTTCAGCACAGATGCAATCTATGTTTCCAAATATTTCCTGTGACTGTGAATTGAATGTGAGGCTGCAGAACCCGTTGATAAGGAGGGCAGAGTGCACCCAGGGAGGAAGCCACCAAACCATGGTACCTGGACCACCTAGGGGTGCTTTTTAGCATTAATTTTCCTTTAAAATACCAGGCAGTAAAATTGGCATTCAGTTCTGCGAATTCCTTCTCCTTTGTTGAAGCAGAGTTGTTAACTTAAAATGCATGCTTTTAACTTGTGCAGCTTGGTAATTCGGTGTGCATATACATTGTGAAATGGCATTTTGTGAATTTTAACATAGACAGATGATAGAAAAGTGATAGATAGATAGATAGATAGATAGATAGATAGATAGATGATAGATAGATAGATGATAGATAGATAGATAGATAGATAGATGATAGATAGATAGATAGATGATAGATAGATGATAGATAGATAGATAGATAGA
>NC_034598.1:26365233-26385988 GCF_900095145.1 Mus pahari
AGATAGATGATAGATAGATAGATAGATAGATAGATAGATAGATAGATAGATAGATAGATAGATAGACAGACAGACAGAGACAGACAGACAGACAGACAGACAGACAGACAGACAGACAGATAGACTAAAGACGGTTCCATTAGACTCCAAACCTCCTCACACTGTCCCTTTCTGATGGCATCACCGGGCAACCACTGATCTGTTCTCAAACATTATCATCTATATTTTTGAGAATGTCATATACATGAAGTCATACCAGATGTAACTTTCTAGACTGGCTTCTTTCACTCAGCATAATGCCTTTAAGTCCCTGCCTTACCTTGAATCCTTTTCTCAACTGACTAGTATTCCACTGTATGGACATACCACAGCTTGTTTCTCCATTCATGTACTTACTTGAGGTTGCTTTACTTCAGTAAAATATAGTTTCCATTACCATTTATATACAGGGTCTCCTGTGAAAGCAATTCTCATTTCTCTAAGGTAAATGCCAAGGAGTTAAATTGCTGGGTCAAGTGGTAGTTGCATATCTAACTTTGTAAGAAAAATACTAAACTTTTTTCCAGAGTGCCTGAGGTATTCTGCATTCTCATCAGAAATGTCTGAGAATTTCAATTGCTCCACACCCCCCTCACAGATTGGTGTACTTGTTTTGCTTAATTATTGTTATCATGTCAGTCAATCTGACAGGTGTGCCATTTTAATTTGCATTTCTCAAATCACTGAAGGATACCAAGTGTACTGAGTCTATTTTCATGCCTTTATTTGTTACTTTCATTCCTCTTGAATGATGTGTCTATTCATTTATTCATCCATTTTTATGTTTGTTCTTACTATTGATTTTTGTTTCATCTCTCTCTTTCTCTCTCTCTCTCTCTGAAACAGGGTTTTCAAATGTAGCCCTGGCTAACCTCAAATTTATGATGATTACAAGTGTTGAGATTACAGATACATGTTGCTATGCCCAGCTTTACTATTGAACCTTTGGAGCTTTCCATATATTGAGGATCCAGGTCGTTTGGCAAGTATGTCAGATTATAAGTGTCTTATTCTTTTAAAAATTATTTTATATTTTAACACGGTCTGCGTTGTATTCATCTTTAGACTGTATTCTTGGCTTTGTATCTAACAGTTCTTTGGATGACTCTCAAGACATTATGGTGAGGGAATTCTAGATTACAAGCATTTTATCCCATAATGTTTCCCCCCCTAATGTTGTTGGAGGATTGTTTTACATTTAGACAACTACCCATAGAGTTCATTTGTATATAAGCTGTGAGTTATCTTTGATGACTGTGAGTCTCCGTGGGGCATTGTCCTGTGGGCATGTCTGTTGGGGATTGTCATGATTGCTATCCAAAGAAGAAGGACCGAGCCCACTGTGGGCAGCATCATCCCCTGAGTTTGGATCCTGGTTATACAAGAGTAAAGAACACTGACTCGGCGGCATGCACACATTTGTTCCTCTTGACTAAGATGTGCTGTGTCTCCTTATGTCAAGTTCCTACCTAAACCTTTTATGTCCCAAAGTTGCTTTGGTCATGCATTTCATCACATCAATAGAAACAAAACCAAAACTGCATGTCTCTGCATAAAAGTCGTGCTGATGTTTTGACAAAAGCAGCAGTAACATGTTAATTAATTTGGTAAAGATTGATATCGATTCTTTTGAGTCATAGCTGAAAAACACACTTAGGTTTTACATTTAATAAATAACTCATTAGCTTTTTCTAATTAAGTTCATCTTATTTTGTAGTGTCAAGTATATAGCCCTTAAATGTTCTGTCACATTTCATCCAATAACTTGATTTTTTTTTTGAAGGTATAATAAATGATACTTCTGTATTAGGCCGGGTTCTCTAGAACAACACCTAAAAAAAATATACACATATACATATACACATGCATATGCACATACACTATGCACATACACATATACATTAAAGAAGGTTTCTTACATAGGCTTGCACTACAGCATCTGGGTAGTTCAACAGCCTCCATCGTGTGTTAGAGAAGCTGAGACCCCCTGACCCGTCCCAACCCTCACCAGAGAGTCCCAGGAGCGTACTGCGTATCGAGTCTGTGATGGAAGGGGAAAGAAGCTGATGCTGTTGACAGTGAATGGGAGTGACCAAGACAAACTGGATACAGCATGGATGCTTTTCCTGGGACCTGCCAGGTGGATGATGTCACTCACTGTGAGTGTGGGTCTCCTCCCTCCCCACTCCCACCCCCTGGTTAACCCTCCATGGAAATGCCTTTACAGAGGTGTATCTCTTATACATCCAGTCTCATCAAATTCAGTTATTTCTAGAAAATTCTTTCGCTTGTCCTGGGGATTTTCACCAGGGCGATGCTATGATCTGAGATGTTCCACCCTTTTCTTTCTCTGAGATAGGTATTTCCTCTGCACCCTGCACTGGACTGAAACTCATGGTGATCCTCCTGCCTCCGTCTCCCACGTGCTGGGATTCCAAGCATGAGTCACCGTACCCAGCTCTTTATTTTGCTTGCCTATCGTACTGGCCAGAACTCCCAACCAGTGCTGAGAGGGGGCTGAGGGTAGCAAACCTGTTTTGTTCTCAGTCCAACACCGAGGTCTTCAGCCACAGCCTTTACCACCAGAAATGATGCTAAATACCATCTTTGTTTATTTGTTTGTCGGTTGGTTTTGAGTTTTGTATTTTGAGACAGCGTCTCCCTATGTAGAGAGGGGATTTTCATGAATCCTTCTTTTCCTAGTTTGATGAAAAATTTAAAATGTATCTTTAAAGTATTTGTTTGTTTGTTTGTTTGTTTGTTTGTTTGTTTGTTTGTCTATAGTATGTTGTGGGGTGGAGATGCCACAGTGTGTGTGGAAGTCAGCAAATAACTTTTGGGAGTCTCATCTTCTATCTTGCGGAGGCAGAATCCCTTTCAGGTAATTCCCCTGTCGCTGTCTCCCCATCTGTATGGGATGACAGGGGCACCACCGCATCCAGCTTTTCTTAATGTGGGTTCTGGGGATTGAACTCCGGTCCTTGGGCTTGCTCCACTGATGCCTTTACGGGCTGAGGCATCTCCTGCCAAGAACTTTAAGACATCATGAGCAGATGTTGAACCATGACAAGTGCTTTTTCAACATCAGCAATACAGTCTTTACTTTAATCCTGGTCTCTTAATAGGATACATTGACTTGCAACTATCCTTGCATTCCCCAAAATGAATCTACTTGGCTACAGTGTTTCCACTTGGGTGTCTATGTTCATGGGAGCTCTGTGATTTGTGTTTCAAAATAACCCTGACCTTCCAATGAGATAGGAAGCTGGATGTGGTGGGGGCACACTTATCATCCCAGTATTTGGGGACATAAATTGGAGGATCTTGAGTTCAAGGCTAGGCTAGGCTACTTAGCAAGACTATCTCAAAACAATAAAGAAGTGAGAAGTATTTCCCCTCCTCTTTAATTTCTGAGAAAAAAAATATGTAAGTTGGGTGCTATTTCTTCTTATTTATGTCTTAAAACTTCCTCACAAAATTCCTGGGCTTAGAGATTTCAGGACGTCTGAAGGCTCCAATTCCAGATCAATAGCAGTTGGGAGGTCATTCACTGGCCTAGTGCAACTGGGCTGGGGTTGTAGTTTCCTGGCTCTAAGGTGTTTGTTTTGTCTGATCTGTAGAAAGTGTATGTCTGCAGGACTCCCAGCTGCTCCCTTTGTTCCTGACTTCCAGTTCACAATGTCTTTTCTTTAGCTCCTAATTTGGCCATTTGTTTCTCTCTTCTCCTTCTCAGGCTGGTTGCAGGTCATGACCTCACTACTTTTCTCAGAGGCAGTCCTTGTGGTTTCTACTCCCCGCTGTCTTTCTGCTTTCATGTGATGATTTCTGCTGTTACCACTATCCTCTCTCTCTCATTATTTACCTTGAATCCACTCTTTCACCAGTTTATTCTCTTGTTTTAAACAGGATTTGGTTATTTCATGTGCACTAGTGTTTTTTCTGGATGTATAACAGTACACCACATGCATGCAGCACCTGTTTAGAAGAGGGAGTCGGGTCCCTTAGGACTAGAGTTAGAGGTGGGTGTGAGCCACCATGTGGGTGTTGGAACTGAATCCTGGTCCTCTGTAAGAACATCCAGCACTCTTGACCACTGAGCCACCTCTCCAGGCCTTCTCAAGTTTCTTAAACTAGAAACATATGTGATTGGTTCAAACACCTCTTTAATGTAACAGAGCATTGAATGCTATGCATTTCCCTGTTGGATGCAGCTTTAGCTGCACATCTCGGACCTGACTTTCCAACCTTGGCTTAAGTTTCCAGTCCTGCTCATCTGTCTGCTCATGTCTTCCTGTGGAAGTTGTTCTTTTCTGGGCTCACTGTGTGTATGCTGATGTCTTTCAGCATGCTTTGAATTTTTTTAGGCATCCTCTTTTTAAACTTTCGTTCAACAGGGAAGCTCTTCTCTCCTCCTCCTGAGACTCTAACTACAGAGATACAAAAAAACTTCAGTTCTTCTATACTCCTTGGACAATCTATTCATTTTCCCCCAATCTGTCCCTGTCTTCAAGATTCCTGACGTTTTCCAGCTGTCTCCAATCTCTTTGGGGGGCATATTGGAGGAGATTTTATTTTCGCTACTATGTTTTCATTTATAAAACTAACATTTGGGGGCTGGAGAGATGGCTCAGTGGCTGAGAGCTCTGACTGCTCTTCCGAAGGTCCTGCGTTCAAGTCCCAGCAACCACATGGTGGCTCACAACCATCTGTAATGAGATCTGACTCCTTCTGGAGTGTCTGAAGACAACTACAATGTATTTACATATAATAAATAAATAAATCTTAAAAAAAAACTAACATTTGGTATTTCTTTGTATAGTCTACTCAGCTAGAGACAATTTTGTCTCCTGGGAGACACTGGGCACTGTTTGGAGCGTTTGGGATCTCCCAAGTGGTTGGGTGGACGGTTATTTAGTTACTTAGCGAGTTAAGACTAAGGATGCTGAGGACATCTTATAATCCCTGTGTAGAGAGAATCTCTTGTGTATGGTATGGATGCATCCCTGTCAATTAAGAACCTATGGCCTGTAGGAAAGAGTAGAAAAGAAGGTAGGACATTCCCAGAGGCAGAAAGAATTCTTGGGTAGAGCCAAGTAGGAGATTCACCCAGGAAGTTGTGAGGAGACAGACACATAGTACCAGAGCACAAGTAACCAGCCACGTGGAAGAATGTAGATTAAAGTAAATGGGTTATAATAAGTTATGATCTAATCAGAGAAGAGCCTAGCTATATGGCCAAGGTGTTTGTAAATACAATTTGAGTCTGAGTCTTATTTCTGGGTGCCTTATGGGCTGGGAAGAAGAAACCAGGGCCTAATTTCAACATCCATGTGAACTCATGCCCCTCTAAACATCAGCAACATCACATGGGCTTGCCACCAGAGGACCAACCCCCTAAGTGACTTGCTTTTTCACTGAGACTCAATTTTCCATTTGAGCTAGAGCAAGCCCAGAGACCTGAATTTGATTCCTAGAGCCCACATCAAGGTAAAAGGAGAGAGCCGACTCTACAAAGTGCTCTGAACTCTACAAGTGTGTTGCGGCATGCATACCCACCCAATAATAAATAAAATGTTTTAGAAATGTTTTAAAGACTCTGGATATTTGATAGAAACTGTTTTTAAAGTCTTCACTGAGCAGCTCCCATACCTGTACCTCCTTGTGATTGACACCCACTAACTGTCTTTTCCCATGAGCTCCCAGTTCCCCTACTCTTCCTAGGAGAACTAAGTGTAGGCTGTATCTTCAGCACTGTGACCTTTATGTTGAGATGTTTAGTCTTAAGTCTTCTGTGTTTACGGTAATTTGGTGTCTGCCCTTCTCTTCCAGCCCATCTTCTGCTCCCTTCCAGAGTCTCTAGCTAGCTGGTCATTCATAAAAGGTGTTTCACATGGAAGACACAGATGAGGGCTGGGGTTCCATTGCTCCCCAAAAAAGAACTCTAGCTGGAAATCTTACTTTGTTTTGTTTCTTTAACATGTTGATTTTTGGCCCCAACTCCAGTCAAACTGAATCTGTGTTTCAGTTTTCTCTCTCTCTTGCTGTGATGAAACATTGACCAAAAACAACTGAAAGCCGGAAAGGGTTTGTTTGGCTTATACTTTAAGGTCATGGACCTTCCCTTGAGGGAAATCAAGGCAGGACCTTGAAGCAGAAAGCATTGAATAATATTGTTTGCTGGCTCGCTTGTAGCCTTATGCTCAGCTAGCTTTCTTATACAGCTCAGAACCACCTGCTTAGGGGATGGTGCCACTCACAGTGGGCGGTGCCTTCTTACAGCAATTAACAATCAAGGTACTCACTCCCCAGACATGCCCAAAAGTCAATCTGACCTGGGCAATCACTCATTTGAGACTCCCTTCTCAGGTGTCTTCAAGGTAGCATCAGGTGAAACAGTTAAAACTAAGTAAGACAATCTGGGGCCCGGGGGTTCCGCATTTCCATACACTTTAGGGGTTTTTACCTTTTCATCTGTAATCACAGACTAGAATGTGGTTATAGTTAGTTACTCCACACTGGACAGATGTTCCTTCTCAACTGTCCAACCAAGTGTGATGATTAACGTCACCTTGACAGGTTCTAGAGTCATCCCAGAGACTAGTCTGTGAGACATATCCAGATGAGTGTCGCTGAGGTGGGAAGACCCTCCCATCCGATGGGCTGGAGTCCTGGAACAAATCAGAACAAGAAAAGGAGCTGAGCACGGGTAGTCAACTCTTTCCTCCCTGACTGTGAATGGAACATGACCGCTTCCCCAGGCTCCTTTGTCATCATTGCCCGGCCATAATAGACTGTACCCTGGAGTTATGGATGCAAATTGACCCTTTCTCCCCTAAGTTGCTTTTATCGGGTATTTTTGCAACAACACCAGTAACAAGTTCACCAAGTGACTCCTGCCTCCGCAGGGAAGGCCGACAGGTTGCAGATCATCTCCCCAGAGACCTACTGTAATGGCGCTTGCTTCTTTGTCAGAGTTGCCTGGCGTGCACTCGCTCTTTCTCTGCCTCTCTGTACTCCTGTGTCTATATCCTGAGGCTCTTGGAGCAGTAGCCACTAGCCAGAGCCCCTCTGAGGCTCACCCCTTATTCCCCTGAACCCCATGTTTCTCAAGTGTTGCCCACACATGCATCTGTTCTAGAGCACCATCCTGCTTGATTAGGGGAGGACGCTGAACTCAGATGTCAGACAAGTGGTGAGCACAACCATTAAATGAGCATGTACTGTGCAACTAAGTATCTCCTTCCGTCTCCATGGCAACCCCATAATGCATTAAGCCATAGTCCACTATATACAAGAATGTATGAGGTGCACATTTCTATATAAAAGGCAGCATAGGCTGTTCTGTACCCTGATGCTTTCCTTCCCACAATACACCCTGTAAATTATTCCATTTCATTACATCTAGAGTATTCTAGTGTATTGTCTCATAATTTATAAAACATGCCTCCCTTGATGGACATTTAGATTCCTTTCCCGCTGCCCTAACCCCAATGGTTCATTGTGCTTGGTTCATTATTAGGAAAAATTCCTAGGTATCGAACACTAGGAGGGCATTGGACGCCAAGGTGGGTTCTGGTGTGTAGGAAATTCAGACGGGGAGGCTGAGAGGGAGGGACGAGAGAGCGTGAGGGAGCAGTGGAGGAACCCCATTTCTAGAGTCAGTGGGGGTGGAACTGGGATGGGGAGATCTGTGGGCGCATGCTTGGGGACTTGGAGTGTTCAGATGGGCAGGGGGAGCCAACGAATGCTCAAAGGCTGTTCCAAACTGTCATGTTCTGCCTTCCTTCCCCTTCCCTCCCCAACATGGGAAAACCAAGTTAGAATTAATCAAAGCAGCAGATTGCCTGGAGATGGAGGGTGAGGGAGAAGGAGAGTTTGGGGCTCTGGTATTTCCCTCATGCGCAATAATCTGGTGGCGAGATCTGGAATTAAAACCTCGTTCCTGGAGCCTTTATTAATATTAGTTTCTAATGCATAATTACCTGGCAAGCCCAGGGGGGGGGGGAGTGAAGCCGGGCTTGCCTGGGCTAGGCTACCTGCTCTGAGACTGTGGGAAAGCGGAACACAGAGAGGCACGGGCAGGCTTAGCTGAACGGCAGAGCTTTACTGGTGGGTCAAACGCTGTGACTAAGAATTCTGCTGTCCTTTATAACCAGAAGTCGCAGAGCTGGGGAGACCTGGGAGTCTTAACCCGGTCTGGGGATTGAGCCTCCGATACTTAGGTCTGGCCACCCCTGCAGAGCTCTCGGCTTCGCAGAATCGCTGCGGTGGTGACCAGGGTTGTGGCCAGCACATTTTGGGGAGGGGGGGCTGTGAGTTCCAGTAGGGTTCAGGACACCAACTATGACCTAGTCCTAACTTTGACCATTACAGATCAGGCCTGAAAGGGGACTAGGGATAGCTGTGACTGTCCCTTCCTCTCGTGGGAAAAGATTTATCCCTACAGATCAAGACCTCTGCTCTGCATAACTCCCTGGTGATAAACCTGCCTTTTCTAAACCTGGCTTCCCAGCAGGATAGCAAGGCGGCCCCTGGCGTCTCCTCCGTCTCCTCCACCACTAGGACTGAGTCTTCAGGAGTCCAGAGGCCCAGAGTTGGCAAACAAAATCGGAGTGTAGAAAGACCAAGGCTGGGAGAATGGAGGGTCACCACTCCCCCCGGTCTCTGTTATTTCCAGATGCTGTGGCAGCTGCAGGCCTGGTTCCAGCCAGACCCAGGGTCTGCTTGTACACTGAGAAGCACCTCACTGTCCACCTGACAAGCCCCCTCCTGCACGGGGCCTTCCCCCCCCCTCTCAGGACCACCCCGCTTTGGACAAATAGGAGCCGAGATACAGTTTCAAACCAATCCCTCCAGCTCCAACCCCAGGCTGGTATCTCAGACCTTTAGTCAAGCCACAGGTGTACCACCTACCAGCAGTAGCAGCCAGACTGAAAGGTGGCATTCTCTGCCCCTGCTTGGACTGACCCTGATCCCCGCCTAAAAATGAACTCAAGCTTACCCCACCTCTGTTCCCTGTCCTCAGCCTCTCTCCTGGGAACAGCCACCAAGTCCAGGCTCCAACTCTGCAGAAGTTGGCAGGAAGTGGAGATTGAGAGCATGGCTAGGATGTTCTGTGGCCATCAAACCGTCTTTTCATCTCACTGGTTCTCACAGGATCCAGGAGGTGGGCATAATGGCCCCAGCTTTGCTAGGGAAGAGTGAGCCTAAGGTTCAGAGACGTGAAGAGATCGGCCCAAACTTACACAGCAAGCAATTGCTAAAGACAAGGCGGGTCAGGTTTATACCAGAGGGGGTGCTGGTTTCACATTCTCTCTGGGAGACCTGCTGCCTTCCCCCCCAAAAACCAGGAACCCCAAATCCTGGCCCCCACCGCTTCCCGTGGCACCTGCAGTCTTGCTTATTTGTCCTGCCTGACACTCTGGCCTCTGCTAGCTTTGCAGGGCTGGTACCCTGGAGTTCTGACTTCACTGCATCTAGCTGGTGTCGGATCCTAGCTCCACCCTTTTGAACTACTTTGGGCCAGTGACAGCCTTGGTTATCCTGTCTGCACAACTAGACAATTAATAGCCCCCCCTTTTTTTTGGAATGATTAAGGAGTGTTGGGGTCCACGTTTGGGCACAGTGAATGCTAGCCGCCACCAGCTGTGTGTTCTTCGTGGGAGAGTGGGGCGGTGAGCTGACTTCGAAGTTTTAAAGCAAGATGACTATTACCCAAGGACTCCCCGCCCTTTCACTCTTCCTACCCACCTCCCTTAGTTGGATCACAGTGTCAGCTGGGCTCACCCCAGCCAGACCCATCCCTGACTATGTCACCGGTGGCCTGGTACTAGATTAGTGACAGTGATTGCTGGGGTAGTGGGGTGCCACTGGGAGGGACATCCCTGTTAACAGATGTGGTCAGGGACTCCTGTGTTCCTCACTGAGTGGGGGAGGAGCAGACTGACAAGCATGGGAGGGGCGCTATACTAACGATGAGTGTAGGGGCCAAACTGTGTCTCTTTCCAGGGAAGGCCACCCAACAGACTCCCAGGGTAGCTTCAGTGAACAACTACTGATGTCCACAGGTGGCTGTTGAGAATCTGCCAGCTTGCCTTCTCTGGTGGAGACTGCCTTCTCCTTCCTGGCAGCTCAGACAGGGCGGTCCTTTGGGCGAGGCTAGGATCCACCTCCTGATAACTCCATTCTCTGCTTCGACCACAGACCACAGCCCCGGGAGCCATCTGGTCAATGCTACTCCATCCCCCACACCTCTTCCTCCTGGTGAGTTAAAGAGCTTGGGCTCTGAACACAAATACCTGGTGTGACTCCTGTCTCAGGCATGTCCTAGCAGTGTAGCCGTGGGTGGCTTATCCTACCCTGAGCCTCAATTTCATCTCTTATTAAAAAAAAAAAAAAAATTAAAGATCCTCCATTGGGCCCCACCTTCTCAACATGACTTCTCTTCCCTGTGTGACCAGGATCCCACTTATCCTTTTGTAGGGGGCAATGGGGAGCCATGGAAGGCTTTAGAGCAGGAGTATGTCCTTGCTGGAGTTGATTTCGGATAGGGCAGGATTCCTGTGAGCATGCATTCAGGGGAGAATTCCTTTGAGTGACTGAGAGAATGCTAAGGTCCTTATTGGAACGGCTCCTGGTGTCTACCTTGAGAATCCTATAGACTCCAAAGGAGGTAGCTGTAGAGGACATGTTTGTGTCTGGTTCCTGGTGAATGATGGGGGCAGCTTCTATCCATTGACACACCAATGTATCCACCAGGCATCCAGACAGGGTCCATGAGCCTCTTCATCATGTGATCCTGGATTGACAGAGCCAGCAGAGGGCCGATGCCCAGCGCCTCTTCTTGGCTTCCCAGAGAGGGGCAGAGCCTGGCTCCTAGAGGTACTAGATGCCAGTTAGTCCATAGCTGCCCCTTTAGTTCATATAAGACCACCAGGATAGAGAAGGAGCCACGTACACATCCCCTGCTTCCTAGTCAGAGTCTTAGCACTGAATTGGGGTGGGGTGCATGGGTCTCTAGCCCAGCCTTGAGTGTGTGACATCCTGACATCAGTGGGTCATTTAACTCCTGTGAGTGTCAGTTTCTATATCAATATCTATATCATCTCCACCTGCTGGTCTGTCCATCTATCTATCTATCTATCTATCTATCTATCTATCTATCTATCTATCTATCTACCTATCTATCTATCCATCTATCCATCTATCTATCTATCTATCTATCTATCTATCTATCTATCTATCTATCTATCCATCTATCCACCCATCTATCCATCTATCTATCTATCTATCTATCTATCTATCTATCTATCTATCTATCTATCTGTCTATCTATCACTTACCTGCTATTGGCTATTATCTATCCATATACATGTTAATCTATCTATCTATTCATATATCCACCCATTTATCCATTATCTATCTACCTATCCATCTGCTCATCTGATCTTTTTGAAAAGATTTTATTTTAAATTATGTGTATATGGGGGATGCATATGTGCAGCTGAGTACAGGTGTCCTCCAAGGCCAGAAGAGGGCATCCGATCTCCTGAAGCTGGAGCTGAGGATGGTTGTAAGCTGCCTGATGGGGGTGCTAGAAACTGAACTCAAGTTCTCTGCACCTGATATCTATCTATCTATCTATCTATCTATCTATCTATCTATCTATCTATCTATCTATGCATCGATCCACCCATCGGATATCTACCTAGCTACCTAGCTATGACCCATGCATTGATCCATCCATCTGGATTCTAAACCCCTCTTGCTTCTAAAGGCCCTGACAGCCATCAGATCAGAAAACAGATACAAACTGTAAAGGTTGGTTCCTGTGATGGCATTGTTCTCATTGTGAATATTGTTGTGGACAACACTGCACTAAGCCGTGGGCCTTGAGAAAGATCCTCCCTCTCCAAGCCTCAGTTTTCCTGTCTGCACAGATGTTCTCCCGGTCCATCAGGCTCTGAAGACTGAGCCCACCCTGTCAGTAACATGATCCCTTCTCTCCTGAGGGACACAGCCCACAGCGTGGCTGGTGATTAATACGCTCTGAGTGGGGCCCCGACCCCTGTCAGGGACATCAAGGTAAGTGCCTGTGAGCGGGCTGAAGCTCCTCGGATGAATAAATAATAGCAGCAGAGGCGTAATGGGATCCAGGGAGGCTGCTCAGGATAATGGAGTGACAGACATAGCATTGGAGCCCCAGGGACCTGAAAGCCCAGAAGAGCGGCTGGAGCGGCAGGGAGTGGTGTGTGCCCTTTCCAGGACTGACCATGGAAATTCTCAACACCTGTTCTGGCCTCAGGGGACATTGCAGTACGGCTCATTGGGAAGTGACTGGCTCCAACTGTTGTCAGTCCCTTCAGAATCACTGCTGCTTGACCAGGCTGAGCCAGAGCCTCACAGTGCACACATCAGCAACTCAAAGCACACAGAGAGAGAGTGAGGCCTGCTAGCTCTCCACAGCCCCTGCTGGCTCCAGTGCTGATGGTTCCTAAGGGGGTTTCTCCTCTCTGGTCATTGATCCCTTAACTGAGAACTGTTCCATGGACTATGCAGGGTCTCGGTGGTGCTCACTGCCCGGATGAGAAAGCAGAAAGAAGCTCTTCATCAGCCCGCATGAGGACCTGAGTTCCATTCCCAGAACCCATGTTCAAAAGTGTGATATTCCACACTCGTATTGCCAGAATTGGAGAGGCAGTTCCCTGGGCCTTGATGACCAGTCAGCTTAGCCTAGCTGATAAGTCCCAGGGCCAATGAGAGTCTCTATCTCAAACAAAAACAAAAACAAAAACAAAAACAAAGTAGATACCATAGAAGAGACATCTGAGGTTGACCTCCGGCCTGCACACACACACACACACACACACACACACACACACACACAGAGAGAGAGAGAGAGAGACAGAGACAAAGAGAGACAGAGACAGAGACAGACAGACAGACACAAAAGCATACACACATATGAACACACAAAGAGGGGTGTGTGGGTCCCCCAAACCCTGCCATAAATTAAACCACAGTAAGATTGCACCAGAAGAGCCCCCATGAGAAAAGTTGACAGTACCACATGCTGACCAAGAAGAAATGGGTTCCCAGGTGTCTCATACTCTGCTGCTCTGTCACAGCCTGGCGCACTTCTGCCAGAGCTGTCAACTTTGCGATCCTCAAGATGTAATCAGCTGCCTCCTCATTGCTACCTCTGCTACAGAAGGAGCCACCCAAGTGGCCATGTTTTCCCCTCCATGATAGACTATGCCCTCTGAAACCATGAGCTGGAATAAAACCTCTCTCCTCCCCCTAAATTGCTTCTGCCAGATTTTTTTTTTTGTCATACTTCTGAGAAAAGCATATATCCGTGATGCTTCCCCTGACCACGGTCAAGGGCTAGGCTGCCGCCTGTGGCTCGCCTAGATGCTCTGCAGCTGAAAGTCAGCTCAGGGTCACCAAAGCTTCATAGCTCCTTCCGGGCATTGGAAAAAACGTGTCCTCTGGGCTGGGATTATTGTGTAAATAAAAAGGCCCTCTTTTTCCAAGAAGATACAGACCCTTGTCACACAGGATTGGATTCCAGCTCTACTGTGTCCAATAGTCTGGACCTTTGTGCCCAGCTGCACCCAGGAATCACTGGGTCCTTTTCTTTTTAGAATGTGTATGCATGTGGTGGGGGTATGCACTTGAGCACAGGTGCTGCAGAGGCCAGGAGAGGTCATCGGATCCCATGTAGCTGGAGATGCAGGCAGTTGTAAGCTTCCTGAACCCAGATCCTCTGTAAGAACAGAGTGCTCTTAACTACTGAGCTTTCTCCCAGCCCCCAACCTCGCTGTCTTTGAGCAAGTCCCTTGCTTCTCTGTGTGCTTCAGTTTCTCCCTTATAGAATAGGAATCAATCGTTGTAAAAACTTAGTGATATAACAGAAAGAAACTTTGCCTTGAGAACTATGATAGGCTTGGGGTACATGCCATTCCCTTCCTGGCCTGGCAGACAGAAAGAAGGTGGATGAATGGTTGGGGCATATGAAGGTTTCTCATCCACTGGATTTGGAAGCACCTGGGAGGCTGGTGAGCCACATCTCTGAGTGTGAGGGAGTTTCCAGAGAGAATTAACTGAGGGAGGAGACCCATCATGAATGTGGCTTGTACCATCTCAAAGCCTGGCATCCTGACCTGAATAAAAGCTGGGTGTAGTCATCCTTTTCTTCTGCTTCCCATACATGGTAGGTGGGCTGCTTGGCTCTGCCATACAGCATCCCCCCATCATGGACCAAAATTTCCAAAACTGTTAGTCAAGATAAATTTTTCTTCCCTTGTCCCTATCAGGCAGAACTAACTAATGCAGGGAGTGAGTGTCTAATAGGTAGATGGGAGCATGGGTGGACAGTAGATAGGTGGAGAATGGGTGGTTGGATGGATGGTCAGATAGGTAGGAAATTGGATGGATGCATGGTTCATGGGTACATGGATGGATAGACGCATGGATGCATGGATGGAAGCATGGATGCTTGGACACATTAATGGATGGATGCATGGATGAATGCATGAATGGAAGCATGTATGCATGGATGGATGGATGGATGGATGCCTGGATGGTTGGATAGATGGATGGACAGATGGATGGATAGATGCATGGATGCATGGATGGATGCATGCATGCATGCATGGATGCATGGATGCATGGATGCATGGATGATAAGATAATCTCTCAATTCCAGCTCTTAGTTCTTTGTTCTCCCTGGAGCAATGAGAGACAAGAGACTTGGAAGCTACAGTCAGTGTCTTCTGATCTCTCTTTTGCCCCCCAGGTATCCCCAACTCAGTCAATCTCAAGCTCCTGACCATTTGAGTTCGAATGTCTCTGAAAAACTTCTCCAGTATGTTTGGGAAGGGCCATGGCAGGAAGATGAAGGGAGTTCACATCTAAGCCCAGTCCCTCCCCCAACCCATGAGGCCCTGCCCTCATGGGATGGAGAAGCAGAGCCCCCTCCTGGGCCCTGATCTGTAACAAGATAACAGATTGTTCTCCTCTTAGTCTCCTTCTCGATAAAGGGCTAGACAGAGACAGGGCAATTAAAAGGCGGTTCCCAGAGAGAGTCAATGAATATTAACCGGCTTCCAGCTGCTGGCTGGCAAAGGCCTTGGAGCAGACAGCTCCAGAAAAGCTTCTGGGCCCTTGGGATGACTCAGTTTTCAAGAGAACAATAGGGGAGTTTGCTCTGCCCGGTGACCATTGAGCGTCTCCTGCAGGAAGAAATGAGGTCCTGCAGCTGCCCGTATGTAAAGCTTGAAGAGACAGGGCTGGGATGCAGAACAGGGACTCTGAAGTCACACACGTGGCATCTGTCATGTATATGTATGCAAGCATCTGACTGTGTGAGAAGGGTGACAAGGAAGCAGATCTCGCAGGACCTTACCTGAACAGACAAGGTACTTGGCTAGGTGTAGAGGGATTTGTGGGAACCATCGGAAGGCTGGGACCAATATGGGCAGGGTCACCAGACTTCGTGGGCTTTCTTCAGAGAACAGGAGTGATGGTGAAGAGGAGAGGTGCTTGTGTCTCATGCACACACCTTACTTAACCTGTCGTGTCCTGCTGGTCCTCTGGTCCAGAGTAGACAATGGAGATGCAGGAACTTAACACAGGGAGTTGGTTGGCACCTGACTTCAGCCACATCCTGCATCTGGCTCTTACCATGACAGTTCAAAAAAGAGCAGAGGCTAGCCCAAAGCCCCACAGCTATGGAGTTCATGAGTGTCAGCCCTCTGGCTCGCTTCTACCTCTATGACAATCATCTTTGGAGCATAGCATATATGGCCCCACGCCAAAGAGCCTCTTAACCCAAATCTAGATGACACCCCCTGTCCCACCCTTCACAGATACTGGCAGCCCACTTTCTATGAACTCAGGAGGGAATCCTGAGTCATTTCTCATTTAGTTCTTTCGGTGTTCCGGGAGCCTGAGTGACCCTAAGAGGCATTTTGGAATCCTCAGTGACTCACGTGGTACCCATGTGTCATGAATGGGATGGGGATATTCAGACAGCAAAATAAGTCTGCACAAACCTATTCCAGCCTTTTGCTCTTGAAGCTGGGGCTGGGGGTCCGAAGACTCAAAAGACAAGCTGTGGATATTCGTTCCACAATAGACGAGACAAGCCCTAACCAGAGCTACGGCCTGCCCACCCCACTAGGTAGCTGGTATTCACAGACGCGCAATGAGGCCTGGCAAGGGAGCCCCCCTGGCTTCCAAGTGAAGGAGAGAGGATCCAGCTGTGAGTTGGCCAGGCAGAGTGAACAATCACCGAGGGAAAGGGCCTCTTCAGTGAGTGACAGGCTGAGGTTTCAGCTCTGTTTGTCTGTCCTGCTTCAGAACTATCTAGGAGATTCTGGCCTCAACACTCAGCCCAGCCCTGGCCTGGACCTAACCTGCCAGGTCCTTTCCAGAGACCTCTGTCTCTCAGAAATCGTAGAGGAGCTGTGCCCTTCCCTTCAGCATCCCATCTCATCTCTCACAGGCCCTTCTCATTGCCAATAAAGCCTTTTCATCTCCCACAAGCTCCTTCTCGTGTCTCCTTTCAGGCCTCCATCTTTATCTGATTCCTCACCCACCAGGCTAAGGTACTGAGACTTAGTTAGGCGTCCAGTACCAAGAGAGTCCAGAGCTCCCTGTCTCAGACCTCCTGCCCGATTCCTGTCAGTGTACAGAGTTTATATCACATCAGACCCCAGGCTCTACCATCAGCCACACCTGAAGATACCCATTCCGCTACCTGGCAATACAAACAGGAGCAGAAGGCAGAGTCAGAGGCCGTGTTCAGCAGATGTGGAAACAGCCTTACTTACAAAACCCCGGGTCAGAACACTTTCCTCACATGATCACCTCTTAGTGTCTCCATTTCTCTATTTGTACAAAAGGGCTCAAAAAATAAATAAATAAATAAAAACAAAAAAACACTGACTATTTCCTTGTGGCAGAAGTGTCACATCTGGAAACACATTGCAAAAACAACCTTGCAATACAGCCCATGCGAGGTAGAACTACCTGGAACTACAATGTCCTCCCTCAGCTCCTCCTATTTCAGTGGATAACCTCTACCAATCACCCATGCCACCTCCTCCAGGAAGCGCCTTGGACAATCATGGCATACTTCCTAGCACGAAGCCCCAAGGGTAAACAAGAGTATATTCATAGCATCATGCCTTCCTTTTCCCAAAGCTAAAGTCCTAGTAAGGATGAGGATGGATCCTTATTGCAGCCTACCCAGAGGCACTCTGTATAGAGACTTGATAAACATCTGGTGTCCAAACTGGGGAGAAGGAGAAGAGGAAGAGGAAGAATGAATGACACATGGTCCCAGTCCAAGAGGACTTTTGGACCTTGGGAAGACATGGAGTCCGGGCTAACTAGAGTATGACAAATATTGGATAGAAAAGAGATCCCCTAGAGCAAGGATCAGAGCATCTTTGGAAGGCACACGGGTAGACCAGTTGGCTGCTGCACGGTGCCAGCCCCATAGAGGGGGCAGAGCGTGCAACTTTGCAGACCCAAACTTTGAAGGCTGCTACTGTGGCTTGGATGTACACACCAAAACAGCTACCAACATGGGATCCCCAGTGTAGGGTGTTCAGAGGTGGGGCCAGAATCTGTGGACATGATTCAGTTGGTGGAGTGCTTAGGGAGCACACACAAAGCCCTGGTTCAGTGCCTAGCACCCGGTAAGCTGATAATAGCAGCTCATGTTTATAGCTCCAGCACTTTGGAATGAAGGACCACCTATATAGGTGATGCTTAGGGTGGCTTGGCTTCTCCCGCTGAAACATTCCATCTTCCGCTTACTGATGGGTATTCCTTCTCTAGCCTGGGCTCCACTGAAAGTCCCCGAGCTTGAGAGGTGCAGCAGTGAGCACCCCAAGACATCTTGAAGGCTCCCAGAAGTCCCACAGCATGTGCATCATCAAATCTGAAGAAGCCGTATTTTTCATAGGAGGCATCCCTGGTAAGGAAGTCAGAGCCCCGATTTTTGTCTCAGGAGTTTTCAGGTGGGGCCTGGCTCCTCTCGACATCCGTCTCTCCTGGTCCTCCCAGGATCTGAGAGGCACTGGGAGGCAGAGCTCACTCCCTGATAACAGCCAGCCTTTGCCTGGCATGGAGAAGCAGTCATTTGCACAGGCACGGAGGCTTCATGGAGGGGTCTTGGAGGTAGGCAGACTCAGGTACCAAACATTGTTCAGAGTAGCCCAGAACAAGTTATTAAAGCCCTTGAGGCTCTGTGTGAGGAACCCAGGGATGTCACCAGCCTGGGAGGTCAGGTATGAACAGTATATTCAGTAAGTACATTAGCTAAGGTACTATAGAGAAACAGAACTGATAAAATGTCTATCTATGTAGCTGTCCGTCACGTGTGTGTGTGTGTGTGTGTGTGTGTGTGTGTGTGTAAAGAGCATTTATCAGAGTTCCTTAGAGGCTGAGGAATGGCTAGTTCAACAGTGGCTGTCTCCCAACCCAAAGACCAAGATCTGGTAGCTGTTCAGTCCGTAAGGCTGGATGTGTCAGTTGGAATCCTGAAGAAGTGGGTTCTAATACCAGAGAAGGAATGTCTCAGGAATGGGATAGATGAACTTGTCAGCAAGGATGAGAGCAAGCAAGCAGAAACATCCTTCTTCTGTTTCAAGGTAATCCCACCAGAGACCACCATGTGGACAGTCTTAAGCCAAGAAGAAAATCAATATTGCCAGCCTGCAGTCACACAGGGAACTTAGTCAAATCACACAGCCCCGAGCTTTACAGATCTTTGTCTTTTATGCACAAAAGCCACATCCTGGTTGTCACACTTCAGTCAGCAAGAAGCAAAACCACGGAAGTTGAAAAGCAAGGTTAATCTATCTAGGAACTTGTCTGGATCCCAGAACTATGGGCTAGGTCTTTGTTCCCGTTTTGGCAAGTGTTGGGGCCGGCATGCTGGGTTTTAAGGTCAGAATGGTACCTCTAATGAACATGGTGTCAGTCATGCTAAGGTCTGGGGGCCTGATAGACTTCCATGTTCTTTTATGTAGGCTGCCACCAGAAAATATGGCCCAGATTTAGGGTGGGTCTTCCCATCTCAAATGACACAACCAAGGAACATATGCCCAGCTGTTTGGGTTTTAGTTGATTCCAGCTGTAAAGTTGACAACCAAACTTAGCCATCATGGTAGGCATCAAGTAGGGCCAAGATGGAGATGGCAAATGGGGTGTACTACTGCCAGAGTGATGCTACCACCAAGAAGAGAGGCAGCAGGGACACCCATCCTAAATCCAGAGTACCACCCATGATAGGTCTGGTTCCCATGGGCTCCACAAGTCTTACCCCTGAATGTGGCTGATGAAGCCCGCAGCCCCATTGGGGTACTCAAGGTGCACAGGCAGTTGTTAGAAAGAAGTCTTATCCCTCCTGTGTCCTCATGAGCTGAGGCTCCTCCCTGAACACTGTCAGCACTATTTTTATGAATCCATTGATCAGCAAGTCTTTGCTGAGCATCTGTCTGGTTCGCTACCAGGCGCCCCTCAATGCCCCAGGGGACTTAGCCAGATGCCTCCCAGATTGCAATCAAGCTGCAGTGTAAGGGCTCCCCTTCGGTGTCTCATATGCTTAGAGCAAGAAGGTCACATGCCTCTAGTGTGGTGTCAGTCATGCTAAGGTCGGGAGGCCTGCTAGACTTCCGTGTCCTTTTATGTAGGCTGCCACCAAAAAATATGGCCCAGATTTAGGGTGGGTCTTCCCATCTCAAATGATGCAATCAAGGAATGTATGCCCAGCTGTTGGGGTTTTAGTTGATTCCAGCTGTAAAGTTGACAACCAAACTTAGCCATCACGGTTGGCATCAATAAAACATGCCAAGATGGAGATTCTCTGCATTTAGGATGGATGTCCCTGCTCCCCTCTTCTTGGTCGTGGCATCACTCCAGGAGTGGTACTCCCCCATCTCCACCTTGGCATGATTCATTGACACCTACCATGATGGCTAATTTTGCTTATCTACTTGACTACACCTGGAATCAACTAAAACCCAAACCACTGGGCACAGACGCCACAAGGGGGGAAGGAAGGACAAGGACCCGGGAGAGAATGACAGAAGAAGCTACCTTGGAGCCTGAAGGGGGAGCAGAGGACCAGATGCGCAGACCGCATCTAGGAGGTGTCATGGGCTGAGTTGGTACCCAAGGATATGTCAGATGACCCTTGGGCGTGGCAGCTCCTTTCTCCTGGCGGTGTCTTGAGTCCTGTCTTTCTCCTTCACAGGTTCCAGAAAAAGGACAGCCAGTATGCAAATACCTTCCAAATTCTGTGTCTCCCCAGCGTCTGCCTTGAAGCCAGAATAGGATTGTTACCTCAGCTCTGCTGTTATCATCTGCCTTGGTCATGTGATTTTCAAGTGTTCATCTTCATGCAAAAATAACAACAAGAAACAAACAAGCAAACAAACACACACACACAAAACCCAGTGCCTGGGAGGTGTCCTGACATACACACACACACACACACACACACACACACACACACACACAAAAGACCCCAGTGCCTAGGAGGTGTACACACACACATACATACACACACACACACACACATACACACAAAAGACCCCAGTGCCTAGGAGGTGTACACACACACACACACACACACACACACACACAAAAAGACCCCAGTGCCTAGGAGGTGTACACACACACACACACACACACA
>NC_034598.1:26386168-26389682 GCF_900095145.1 Mus pahari
ACACACACACACACACACACACACACACACAAAAGACCCCAGTGCCTGGGAGGTGTACACACACACACACACACAAAAGACCCCAGGGCCTGGGAGGTGTCCACACACACACACACACACACACACACACGCACTCGCACACGCGCACACACACACGCACACACACAAAAGACCCCAATGCCTGGGAGGTGTCCTGGACCCTCCTTGACCTTAGTTCTGACTCAGTCTTTACTACCGACTGGGTCTAGTGCCTTCTGTCCCAGCCTTGGTTTCCTTTGTGACCTATAATAAAACTCAACCAAACAGCTTCTAAGGTCCTCCCTAGCACCACATGATCCAGTTCCCTCCAAACACAGTGGAAGTCACAATTTTCCCTCCTTCAAAAAGTCACCTGTACCCGAGACAGGGGCATGCACCTGTTCACGGCAGGGTCCTGAGGACCCAGAATAGTTCCTGACACCATCCACACTCAGGGAAGAGGTATCTAGTGAGCAGGTGAGTTGACAAGTCATTATGTACAGTGAATGCATGTCATGGGCCAAGTGCTGGCCTCTAGGCTTGATGGGGAGGGGGAGGGCGGAGTCACTGAGTTGGGGGGTGAGTCATAGTTGGGCAAAAGGAGTCCTGCCTTGAACCCAGGGAGACTGTGAATGGCCAGGGTCACCCCTTATGGCTGAAGCCTCTCTCTAAGCCAGTAATCAGCCTTTCTTGTCTCCCACTAACTTCAGATAGAAATAGTTGAGATCAAACATCGACGTATGGAGAAATCTCATTGCTTCCCAGGCACACGGCAGAGAGTCCAATGGCAGGTGACCAACTGAGCAAGGCACGTGTGGCACCTGAGAGAGATGAAGCCCACGTCTAACACTGGGAATGAGCAGGCTAGGAACTCCAGATTCACACAGCTATGAACTAGAAAAAAGTTTAACTTAATTCATTTATATTACTATTGTGGGTCGGAGGTGCGTGTGCCATGACACACAAGTGGTGGTCAGAGAACCGTGTAGAGTCTGTTCTCTCTTTCCACCTTTGCATGGTTCTGGGAGTCAAGCTCAGGTCTCCAGGCCTCCACAGCAAACACCTGTGCCCACTAAAATATCTTGCCAGTCCAGGGATCAGAATCATTAACAATCCAAGGCTTGCCAATTCAAATGAGACTAAGTACGATGTATCAAGTGGTTTGGGGTTCCTGATGACACATTGAGGGTATAAGGCAACAGGACAACGAGATCTACTTCTCGTGGTGTGTTTTCTTTCATTAAGACATAATCTTGGGATGTAGCCTAGGCTGGCCTCAAACCTGTGGCAATCCTGTTTCTGCCTCACAAGTGCTGGGATTACAGGCACATGCTACCACACCTGGCTTGAGTCTGTGGATTAGTATAAAGTCCTTTAAAATGTGTGTATTGGCAACCCGGAGATTCCACCGAGTCCTGGAGTATGTCAGTAAATATTATTAATGAACGCCTGGCTTCGCAATAGCACAGGGTGGGTCAAATGACTGGTACTTCCCCACATGGGATACTGTAAGGCAAGTAGCAGGGGACCACACCTCCTCATCTTCAGAAAGACCAGAAAGGAACAACGTGAGCCCTTCAGAGGAGCGTGAGGGATGAGGCGGAGATGGGGGCCAGGGTCGGGGCAGGCAAGGGTGGGAGGCAAATTCACCTTCCATTCTGTTCCCTTCAGTATTCTGTGACTTATTCATCATGTGCTAACATTAATTTATCAACTGGAACTTTAAAAAAACAACCTGACACAGAAGTATACTTCCATCTAAGAAATGATTAGAGTCGGGGTGTGCCCATCAAATGGGGTAGATTTCTTGTTCAAGCACATGGCTGTTTTGTTTGTGTGTATTTATTTAGCGCTGAGGATTAAACCTGGTCTTGGGACTCAGGCAAGCTCTTGCCCACTGAACTACAACCCTAGCCCAGTCTCTACTTTGTATTTGAGACAAGTCAAAGTTGCCCGGACTGGTCTTGAACTTTCAATCCTCCTGCTTCAGATTCCCAAGTGTCAGAGAGTTCAAGTCTGTATGCTTGGTTCAGCCAATGTTTCTTACGCATGACTCTGCTTGGGGTCAGGCAATGGGGTCATTGTGCGGGACTTTCTGGCCGTCTAGTTCTAGTTGGTATTGTAGTGAGTCCAGAAATGTCATTCTGGCTGGCAGGATATTAAAAGATATTTTAATTTTCAGGTTCATGTCAGTCTATATTTTCAAGTCTATCCATTATTTAGTAATTTTGAAATGTGTTTCTAAGAATAAGGGAGGGTATCAGTTCCCTCCGGGATGTATGGACTGGAGATGGGGCCGGGGCCGGTGTTTTCCGAGAGACGGACACCTGGCCTCACAACGTCCTTTTTTAATCAGGTCATTGAATTCTCCAAAGAAGTCTTTTGTGGACATCAAATTGCCTCTGAGCTTGGAGGGGATTATAAAATGCCAGTTCTCATCCGTGGGGATTGGTTTTCTCAAAGCAGTGCATCCTCTGAAGACCAGAGGGGCTGTGAGAAAGGGCCTTGGAGTCAACACGCATTAATGCCTGACATTTATAGAACACCCTGCGATTTACCGAGAGCATCCCTGTCCATTTATCCCCTTTGATCTTCCCAAAAACCCCGGGGAGAGGCAGACCTTCCTCCTGGGAACAGGAGTAGAATTAGTTGTCTCACTTGACTCCCAGGGAAACTGAGGCAGAGAATGACCGTAATTTTCCAGGTGACAGAGCCACACCCAATTGTGAATTGTCACAGTATGTGACGTGGCAAGATACCCAACTTTCTTAAGCCTTGGTTTCCCCAAATGAGAAATGGGAAAATACTACTACCCACTAAGGTTGGGAAATAATTGAGTTCACATCTGTGATGTCCTGAGACCCTGTCTTGCGCCTGAGACCCTTTTAGCACTGGCTGGTCAAAGCTCCCAGGTATGCCTCCCAGGCATGTGCCACAAATCCTGGGCTTGCTCATCCAACCATCCTGTGAATGTCCACTAAGAGACCCATCTCTCACTAAGAGATTCCATCTTCCCAGGAATCCCTGGGAAGAATCCAAGGCCAAAAACCTGTCTAAAAGAGTTTGCTCCCCCAGAGGGCAGGGTGCCTCTAACAAAACATCACCAAAACTTAGAATCTGCAAAGCAGGTGATCTGATTCTCCCACCGGGAGAGTGTTGATGAGGCTTCCTGGAGATGAAATCCCCGATAATGAAGTCTGGTTCCCAACCCAGCTGTGTACAAAGTGGCAAAATAGATCAATCTGCTCCCTGCCCAGCCTCCAACAGGAGGCAAATAATGGCTTGGGAGAGGCTGCTTCCTGGAGCTGCTTTCCACTGTGCAAATCAGGTGGCAGGGCCAGGTGTGGCAGGGTCAGGTGTGGCAGGGCCAGGTGTGGCAGGGCCAGGTGTGGCAGGGCCAGGTGTGGCAGGGCCAGGTGTGGCAGGGCCAGGTGTGGCAGGGTCAGGTGTGGCAGGGCCAGGTGTGGCAGGGCCAGGTGTGGCAGGGCCAGGTGTG
>NC_034598.1:26389697-26391692 GCF_900095145.1 Mus pahari
GTGTGGCAGGGTCAGGTGTGGCAGGGCCAGGTGTGGCAGGGTCAGGTGTGGCAGGGTCAGGTGTGGCACAGCAGCATCAGTAGGGTTGGAGAAGGTGGAATCGGGCCTCTCTCCGTCCCCGCCCACCTCCACCTCAGCATGCCCCAGGAACATTCCAATGTCTGGCTATCATGTCTAAGCCCCAAATCTGCAGGGTAAGTTTCCAATTCAGAGAGAACACTAGTCAGGAGCTGGTGGGGATCCACCACACCCATCCTGTCCATTACTCTTATTCTTCCCACAGTCCTTACAGCCTCCATTCCATAGAACTGGCTCACAGGAAAGGTCCCACAATGCTCGGAGCCACTCAGAGCAAAGAACCTTATGCATGAAGGAGGTCCTTAGATCCATGGACCACATATGATCACTGGGAACCACCCTGAGGATGCTGCTCCTGGCAGAGTCGAGGAACAATGCTTGTCCTGTCCGCAGGCCTGTGACCTGGAGGAGGTTAGTTAACCACCTGGATGGTAAATGTCTGGAGAGGGTCCAGCTCACTCCCACCACCCTGGAAGAACACTCACCCTGTCAGTCTGGAAAGCCAATTCTAATAGAAAAGGACTTGGTCTCCCATGTCACCCATGAGGAGGACAAGGGCAGAATTGGGGGGAATCCAGGAGGATGGCAGACAGGAAAGTTCTTCCGACTTTGCCTACTGGCATGCTGTCCCTCAGAGGACTAGTTCCTGGGGACATTTGCTGAGAATAATTAAGCCTCGTTTCATAGAAGAGTGGACTGAGGCCCAGGGTAGGGAGAGTGGTGGGCACAGGTGGCTAGGAGTCATCCATAGCCATGACATCAGCAGCACCTGTGTGTCACGTGCAGAGGTTAGGTGACAACATGCAAGAAAGAGTCAGGTCTCTTCCACCTGGTCGGTATGGGGGCAGGGCATGCGTCCATCTTGTATTATCTCCTCTCAGACCTGGGTCTTGGAGAAGAGGTATGTGAGCCAAAGCTGCTGCCCTTTGCCCAACCCCCCTGTCCCCTCCCCCCACCCCCACCCCCACCCCGCACCCAAGTTTTGCATACCGGGCAGGAAACCCAGGAGCAGCCTCCTTTGTTTGAGAAGCCAGTCTGCAGACACTCATTATACAATGCAGGCAAGGTCTCATACAGAAAGCTGGTGGCAGGGCACCCAAGGGACACCTCAGAGACTTCTGAACCCCAGAAAGTTCCCACCCTGCCAGAAACTATGATTTAGCTTAACCTGAAGCTCCTCTCTCCCAATTCCAGAGTATCCTTGGCCATGGCTGGGGAGAGATCCGGAGAAGAACAAGTTAAACCAGGTGGCATCCATACTAGTCCTGGCCTTGCAAAGGAAACCCTGTGGGCTATAGAGATGGCTCGGCTATTCAGAGCACTGCTGTTCTCACAGAGGACACAGATATGCAGCTCACAGACTCTTGTAACTTCAGTTCTGGGGAACAATGATGTCTCCTGAAGACACGTGGTGCACATATATACACATGGGCATATGCATGCAAGATAAAATAACTCTTAGAAAAGAAGAGGCCTTTACAAATGTCACTTTTATTTCCTCAGATGAATTGAGGAGATGAGAGCTGTACCCAAGCTGTGTGGATACATGGGTTGGGCTGAGCCTGGAGAGTTTCCTTCTCTGTTCTAACCATCCTTAGGTCTAGGCATGGAAGCCTCTAGCCTCCATACAATCTCTTCTTCCAAGCTGACTGATTCAAACTGGCTTCTCTCAGCTTTTGACAGAATTGCTCTGCTCAGCCTCATACTAACTTGGGCAATATGTTCTAACCTCATGACTCCTTCTTATTCTCTGGTTCATTCTGTCTTCACCTATGCCTAGCTTGTTCTCTGTCTGCAACCTGTTTCTGTAAAACTGTCCTGGTAAAACTGCCACACACACATGCACGCACACATGCACACATGCACCACCCATTTCTCCTCTCTTCCTCCTCCTCCTCCTCCTCCTCCTCCTCCTCC
>NC_034598.1:26391874-26405817 GCF_900095145.1 Mus pahari
TCTCTCTCTCTCTCTCTCTCTCTCTCTCTCTCTCCTCTCTGCTTTTAAGTAACCTCTCTATCCTGTCTGTTCTTGTGAGAGTTGGCTATATCCTATCTCTGACTAATTTTGTCAAATCTTTCTCTGATTCATCACTTTGCCCCTCAATTAGACTTCATTGTTTGGGATTAAAGTGTGTTCTAAAGGCATGGCTGTATTCCACTCAGAGGGATTAAAGGTATGTGGCATGTTTGTATTGCAGCCAGATCACACAGACCTAGAAGGCCTTTGGATATATTCCCTTGCCGGAGCAGCCATGTTGCTGGCTTAAAACTCATCTATGGGCCCTCCTGCTGGTTTTCATCATAGATCGCTGAATTCCAAAGGCCTCTGGGAGTGGTACACACCTCTCTGGGAACTGAAAAGGGATAAACCCTTGTTTTATTGTTTTATTGTGTAGTTAATTGTTCCTGGCTTAATGTCAGTCCCTTAGTGCTGTCACTGGACAGGCTGCCTTGCAAGGGTGAGCTAGCTCTGGCAGGTCCAGGTGAGAGAACCCAGACCCCTCACAAACACACACAGTCAGGGACAGCGTTCTCTGGGCCCCTGTGCTTACTGTGGCCCTCAGGTTTCTCCTACAGCACTTTGGTTAAGTTTGCCTGCAGTGTGGAGTTCTAGGCTGAGCAGCGTTGAAGGACAAAGTATTGGCATTCGGAAAGGATGGGATGGAAGCAGAGTCAGGGGCCCCCAGGGGTGGACATATCAAAAGCTCTCTTAGTTTTTTATTTTAGGGGGGGTGGGATGCTATATCTTTTCTTTTATTACTTTTATTTTCTGAGATTAATATAATTCCATCTTTTCTTCCTTCCCTTCTCTCCTTCAAATCCCCCTAAACATCCCTCCTTGCTCTCTTTCAAATTCATTTTTTCTTTTTATTAATTGTTGTTACATGCATGTATGTATGTGTAGATGTGATGGTTTATATATGTTCTACCCAAGGAGTGTCACTATTAGAAGATGTGGTCCTGTTAGAGTAGGTGTGTCACTGTGGGTATGGGCTTTAAGAGCCTCATCCCAGTTGCCTAGAAGTCAGTCTTTCACTAGCAGCCTTCAGATGAAGATGTAGAACTCTTAGCTCCTCCTGCACCATGCCTGCCTGGATGCTGCCATGTTCCCACCTTAATGATAATGAACTGAACTTCTGATCCTGTAAGCCAGCCCCAATTAAATGTTGTCCTTTGTAAGACTTGCCTTGGCCATGGTGTCTGTTCACAGCAGCAGTAAGACCCTAACTAAGATAGCACATACATATTTATTCTAAATATAACATGATATGTATATATATATATATATATATATATATATATATATATATATACACACACACACACACACACACTCACTCATATATATATCTTCAGGGCTGGTCATTGACACTGGATAACCAACAGTGTGCTCCTCCCTGGGGACGATTGTGTCCCCCACTCTCACGGTCCCTTAGCTGCCTGTAGTCCTGTGTGCAGGGTTAAGGCTTCACAGTCTTTCCCTGTCCCCTTTGGCAGAACTCTTAGTGTTTTCCTTGTTCAGCTGACACTTGGGCCATCACTGCCGTCACCGACTTTGTAGGAAGTTGGCCTAGTGGTGCTTGTATTCTAATACCTATTTGGGTACCCCAAAATTGTTTGCCCCAAAGAGAAAGAGAGTCCTAATGTAAGACACTGAGGGACCCTGTCCCCTGTTAATTCTGATTGGTAAATAAAGACGCCAGCAGCCAACAGCTGGGGAGAAGGGACATAGGCGGGGCTTAGGATTCCCAGCGCGGACAGTGAGAAAGAGGAAGGAGAAGCAGCAGAGAGGAGGATCATGCAGGAGGAGGGAGAAGGAGGGCCACCATGGCATAGCTGAGCCATAAAAACGGCCATGTGGGCTGGTCAACTGGAGTTACAAACAGCCCAGACGGAGCATAGAAATTAGTAAGAAGTAACTCAGAGTTCTCAGTAGGAGGGGAGGCAGCTGCTGTTGTGCTGCCTAAGGGATATATTAAAATACAAGGCTGTGTGTGTGTGTGTTTCATCCTGAACATAAATAGTCTGAGGTGGGAAGAAACCCTGTGCAGAGATTTTTAAAATAACGTTTTACTCCAGACTCTATGTGCACGGCTCCTGCCATTCCTAGGAGACTCTCACAGTGAACTCCCTGACCTCTGGCTCCTTCAACCTCCCTGCTCCCTCTTCTCCAGGGAAGCCGGGGGGGGGGGGGGGGTGGGGGGGGGGGGGAGGGAGGGTGAGGAGAGGAATGTGGATGGGGCGATTGGGGCGAGAGGCGACCCAGAGGGCTCCAGGACAGGTATTTAGCACGTACTCAGGGGCGGTGCTGGTTTAGTGAAGCAGTCGCTGTAGGCTCTCCTCCAAGAGCCATGACTTCACTAGCGCTGNNTCCTAGGAGACTCTCACAGTGAACTCCCTGACCTCTGGCTCCTTCAACCTCCCTGCTCCCTCTTCTCCAGGGAAGCCGGGGGGGGGGGGGGTGAGGGGGGGTGAGGAGAGTTTTATAGATGCACCCATTGGGACGAGACCCCACCCTGTGGGTTTAAGGACAGGTATTTAGCACGTACTCAGGGGCGGTGCTGGTTTAGTGAAGCAGTCGCTGTAGGCTCTCCTCCAAGAGCCATGACTTCACTAGCGCTGGGTAGGTGGCTGGGTTTCCAGCTTTACATGTTTTGTCATGCGTGGAGGTCAGAGGACAAAACTCTGGCTCCACTGCGTGGGTCCCAGGGATGGAAAACCAAATCACCTGGGTTGCTGTCAAGGGCCATTATTTGCTGAGCCATCTCGCTGGCTCTCTAAGTAGAGGCCTGGAGAGATGGCTCAGTGGTTAAGACCACTGACTGCTCTTCCAGAGGTCCCGAGTTCAATTCCCAGCAACCACATGGTGACTCACAACCATCTGTAATGGGATCCGATGCCCTCTTCTGGGGTGTCTGAAGACAGTGACAGTGTAATCACAAATATAAATCAGTCCTTTTTTTTTTCTTTTTTCTTTTTATTTATTTATTTTTAAATTATTCACTTTACATCCCACTCACTGCCCCCCCTCCAGTCACCCCCTCCCACAATCCTTTCCCCATCCTTCCTCCCTTCCTCCTCTGAGTGGGTGGGGGTCCCCTGGGTATCCTCCTCACCCTGGCACTTCAAATCTCTGTGAGGCGAGGCACTTCCTCTCCCATTAAGGCCAGACAAGGCAGTCCAGCTACAAGAGCATATCCCACCTACAGACAACAGCTTTTAGGATTGCCCCTGCTCCAGTTGTTCAGGACCCACATGAAGACCAAACTGCACATCTGCTATATACATGCGGGGAGGCCTAGGTCCAGCCCATGTGTGTTGTTCTTTGGTTGGTGGTTCAGAGTCTGAGAGCCCCAAGGGTCCAGATTAGTTGACTCTGTTGGTCTTCTGTGGAGCTCCTGTCCCCTTCGGGGCCCACAAGAGATACAAAGTAGAGCCAGCAATAGCTTCTAAGTGTTCAGTGCTCACGGTAACAGTGAACCCGTCAAAGGGTCACTGAAAGCCAGAAAGGTGGCACACACAGAACGAGGCAGCAGACATCTCTGTCCTGCCACCCAGCCCCGCAGCCACCTGCCGCTGGCAGCCCAGCTACCCTAGCACACGGCTCTCCTCCTGTGCTGTGGTAAGGGGAGAGGCAGACACAACCTGGGAGTCTGGCTCCCTTCCTGCTCTGTTGTGAATGACAGAAGACGGAGTGTGGGGCTGGGTTGGGTGTGTTCAGCCCACAGGACCTTAGAGCTCCGGATCTGCTTGGACAGCTGGCATTTGTGCCGCCTTCCCCCAGCAACCTGGAGGGAGGAGTGTCCAGAGAGAGAGAGAGAGAGAGAGAGAGAGAGAGAGAGAGATGGTAGGGAAACAGGTATCGGGGATGATGAAAAGCAATTGGTGAATATCACGTACCTATCAGTTCCACAAGTATGGGCTACTGATGCAGCCACAGGACCCGAGGTGTGCTCAGAACGAGTTTGACATACAGGAAGAGGCATGAGGGATAGTTAGCTCTGTGGGTGAAGTGCTTGCCAGGCAAGTGTGAGAATCTGAGCTTGGGTATGGCGTATTTGGGTGGGTATGGATATGGGCGTACGGGTCGGTATGGCGACCAACCTATAATCCTGGAGCTGTAGAGGCAGAGACAGGAGATCTCTGAGGCAAGCTGGCTAGCTAGATTAGCCGGAGTCAACAGGAGACCCTGCCTCAGGATCCAGGAAAGTGATCGGCAGAGGAAGGCACCCAACAGCAATTGCTGGTCTACACACACACTCGCATTTGTATGCACAAGCACATGTAAACATATGGGTCAGCACACACATACATACATACATACATAAATACATACATACATATATACATACATACGTACATACGTACATACACACACGCACACATATGCACACATGCACACAAAAAGATGCATACTAGATTTCAAAGATTTCACTAAAAATAATGTAATGTGAGGTCTCTTTATTTAAATATGTATGTGTCTGTGTAGGTATGATGCAAGTGTGTAAGTTTATATGAGTGCCTGTATGGGTATCTGTGTACATATGATGTTTGTATGTCTGTGTCTGTGCATGTGCCTGTGTGTGGCTATATATGCATGATGTGTGTGTATCTTTAGCTCTGTGTGTGTGTGTTTATGCATGAGCATGCCTGTGTGTCTGTGTTTCCATGTGTATCTGTGTCTGTGCATGTATATGTCTATGTGTGTGTCTGTGTAGGTGTGACATGCATGTGTCTTCCGTGTATGTCTGGAGTGTGTCAATGTATGTGTGTGTGTCTGCCTGTGTCTGTCAGTGTCTGTGCATGCATGTGTGCATGTGTGTGTGTGTGTGTGTGTGTGTGCACGTGTGTGGTGTGTGTGTGTGTGTGTGTGTGTGTGTGTGTGTGTGTAAGTTGATTCAGACTCGCATTATTCAGGAGTTGTCTATCTTGGTGTTTGAGGTAGGGTCTTTCATTGGCCTCATCAAGGAGTCGAGAGCAGTGGTTCTCAACCTTCCTAAGGCTGTGGCCCTTTAATACAGTTTCTCATGCTGTGGTGACCCCTCAACCATAAAACTCTTTTCCTTGCTACTTCGTAACTGTAATTCTGCTCCTCTTATGAACCATAATGTAAGTATCCGATATGTGATGCCCAGAGGGGTCATGACCCGCAGCTTGAGAACTGCTGGTCTAAACCATCTGGCCAGCGAGCCCAGGGAAACTTTCTCTATAGGTTCTGGAGAAGGGGGTCAAACTCAGGTCCCCGTGCTTATATTGCAAGCATTTTACTGACTGAGCCATGCCCCCCGTCCTTGTATAATATTGTTGACATGGATTAATTTAGAATATTTTGAACACATAAGATTAAATAAAATATATTACTTAAAGCAATCCTGACAGTTCTTTGTGCCACTGGAATCAGGCAGCCCTGTCTGTCCCTGGCTCCTGTCTAAGGTCCTCCTTCCTCCACTCCCCCAACATGGAGTGAGCGACTATCTTCTGCCAATGCCAAGGTCAGAGCTCTGCTGCCATAGGGAAGGGGCTTCTTATAGTGGTGATGCGTGACCCTCACTCTTGATTGGCCCAGGGCAGGCCACCTAAAGATCACACCCAGCCTGGAAGTCCTCAAGATGGCTTAGAAACCACACACCCCTTCATCCCTGCTCACGCCCAAGGGCTGCAGCTTCTGGATCCACTAATGGCTTTTCAGACCCACCCTCTGGCCCCGCCTACCCTATCGCCTGACCGTCCTCACAGTGATGATATATGGGGCTATCAAAGGTAATTAATGCTGTACTTACAAAGCCATCCCAATGTAATTATTGTGTAATTGGATCATAACTAGATAATTCCCCCACCCCCAAAAGAGCCCATTGCCTATTGGAGAAGTCCAGGGATTTTTAACAAGTGATGGATCGCAGGTGCTGGGGCCACACAGAGAGACGGTGACAGTCAGGAGATGCTCCAGTGTGAGGTCACAGCGTATAGCTCTGGGTGGAACAAAGAGTCTCTACACAGGGGTGTCCTGCATTCTGCCGGAGATGCAGACCTGCCCTGCCGCCAGACTGACCTGGACTGACAGAAAATCCCTTCTGTCCCTGGCTCCCCGTACCTTACAAAGCCTTCTGCCTTCTTCTAGAAACCCCACAGCTGGTTTCTCATTCCCAGTACCCTGGGGTATCTCCATGTTTTCTGTAAGCCTGCCCAAGTCACCTCCCCCAGTGAGCCCTGCTTGGCCCTGTTTTCTGAGTGAGGAGGGATCTCTCCCTCCAACTCCTCCTCTGCATGCAGTTGTTGGCCACCAAAATAGAACAGCTAACAGTAATGTCAACAGACAGATGAGGTATTATGACCAGCACCGTCTCTGAGTAGCTATATAGTCCCAGAAGGTCCGAGTCCATTCCTGACCACAGGGATGTGGCTCCTCCCACCCTCGGCCCTTCTGCCCAGCTCAGTGATGATAAACCATCTTTGCATGTCATGATGCCCAGACGAGTCTCTGCAGGCCACTGCCCACCTATGTGACCTGAACTGAAAGGGTCAAAACCTCCCGGAGCCTCAGCTTCCGCTCTTGTCAGGGTTCGAAGCTCATGGTAGATCACCTGCCCAACCTCCAACACCACTTAAACACTGTTCTTAATTTTTAAAAATTCAGTGAACAGAATCTTGCAGAAGGCCATAGGACCCATAGGAGGAGAGAAGTCAGACTTGGGAATCACAAGAAATAGAAACGGAAACCGGCATGCTGGAAATGACCTGGTGTTGGAGCACGTCCCCTCCCCCCAGGGAGACAGAGGGTCACAGAGCAGTCAAAGCCATCAGGGCATGTACTTCTTGCCTGGGCTGTTATGATACAGGGTCTTTCCCACATATCCCCCTCACATGCGCTCCCCTCATGCTGGAGTACAGACAGTTCCCAGGGTGGCCTCAGGTGACCACTTCACACTCTGATTCTTGCCCTGGTAAATTGTCCTTGTTAAATGAGTGTGCCCCACTTCCTGCAGGAACCTCAGTTCTCTGAGGCTCTGCTCAGGGCTGAGATCATATCACCTCTGCCCATCCATCTACTCTGGAGGAGCTGCGGTGCTACGGAGGTGTCTGATTGGTCAGCTTCAGTCTTGGCTCAGGTCTGTCTCCAGTGGGGCAGAGGAATGTCATTCTCCACTTACCATATAATAGCAAGTGCCTAAGTTTGCCCCTCTCCAGAGACCAGGAACAAAAAGGATGAATGGGTACCAACTTCTGGCTTAGTTAGGGTTTTACTGCTGTGAATAGACACCATGAACAAAGCAACTCTTATAAGGACAACATTTCACTGGGGCTGGCTTACAGGTTCAGAGCTTCAGTCCATTATCATCAAGGTGGGAGCCTGGCAGCATCCAGGCAGGCATGGTGCAGGAGGAGCTGAGAGTTCTACATCTTCATCTGAAGGCTGCTAGTGGAAGACTGGCTTCCAGGCAGCTAGGAGGAGGTCTTAAAGCCCACACCCACAGTGCCAAATGTATTCCAACAAGGCCACACCTCCCTATGCCAAGCGTATATAAACCATCACATTCCACTCCCTGGACCACATAGGCCTATTCAAACACATGAGTCTATAGGGGCCATATCTAGCCATAACATAATTTAAAAGTACATTTAGTTCAGTTTCCAAAGTCCCCATCGTCTATAGCCGTATTAACAATGTTAAAAGTCCAGCCAGGCGTGGTGGCGCACGCCTTTAATCCCAACACCTGGGAGGCAAAGGCAGGCGGATTTCTGAGTTCGAGGCCAGCCTGGTCGACAGAGTGAGTTCCAGGACAGCCAGGGGCTACACAGAGAAACCCTGTCTCGAAAAACAAAAACAAACAAGCAAACAAAAAAACAAAAACAATGTTAAAAGTCCAAAGTTCAAAGTCTCTTCTGAGATCCATCCAATCTCTTAACTATAATGCAGTCTATTCTGGCCTCTTGAGCACAAAGGGGCTTCAAGGAAGGGCAGGGATGGATGGAGTGGTAAGATAGTCTTCCTTAAATCCTCTTGGACCAAGGGTTCTCAGTCTCCCTAATGCTGCAACCCTTTAATACAGTTCTTCATGCTGTGGTGACCCCCAACCGTAAAAATTACTTCCGTTACTACTCCATAACTGTAATTTTACCACTGTTATGAATCATAATGTAAACACCCGATAAGCAGGGCATCTGATATGTGACCCCCACGGCACGGGTCGCGACCCCCAGGCTGAGAACTGGTGTTTTGGAATCTAAGCAGTGCGTGTTACTTTGAGGCAATTCCCTGTTGTCTGCAATGCTTGCAGTGATGATGGCATGCCAGCACTCGGAGCCTGGTGCCCTCACGGCCTCAAACATCCTTCTTCCCTTCCCTTTCCCCTGCTAGGTTTATCCCTGAATGATGCTGAACCAGCATGGGCAAGGAGCCTGCCTATACACAGCATCCACTGTGAGCATTCCTGTGGCCATTTCTCGGGATTCTCTGTCTACCGTGTTTATTGAGCAGCTTCTATATCCCAGGCATTGTCCTGGGCACTGGGTTAAGCAGAAAATGAGACCCACAGTTATACCACCCATACGGCAACAGATGTGATCACCGGATGATGTGGGACTGATGCCTACGGTGTCACATGATCAGCCGCTGAGAAGGCTGGTGTCAGATAATTCAAGTCACCCCACCCTGAAGGACTATACTTCTTCAGCATCTGCACCCACACAGCCCCAAAGAGTCCCAATCCCCAAGCATCTGTCCTGGCTGCTCATCACCAAACCATCGGTGGGGAAGAGCTCAGAGGATGGAGCACTCTGTGGTGGTTTGCACATGCTGGGCCCAGGGAGTGGCACTGTTGCGAGGTGTGGCCTTGTTGGAGTGGGTGTGGCCTTGTCGGAATAGGTGTGTCACTGTGGGTGTGGGCTTTAAGATCATCTTTCTAGCTACTTGGAAGCCAGTATTCTGCTAGCAGCCTTCAGATGAAGATGTAGAACTCTCAGTTCTCCCTGCACCATGCCTGCCTGGATGCTGCCGTGCTCCTGCCATGATGATAATGGACTTAAGCTCTGAACCTGTAAGCCAGCCCCAATTAAGTGTTGTCTTTTATAAGAGTTGCCTTGGTCATAGTGCCTGTTCACAGCAGTAAAACCCTAACTAAGACACACTCCATGTGGGCTTCCTGGAGGAGGCTGAGTGATGAGGCTATCCCATGGTAAAGGGATTCCACATGATACTGCCCAGACCAGTAGTTATGAGGCTCTCTGTGGGCCCTAGAGGAAACTTCTGGGAACGGTGCCCATGGAGCTGGCTAGATGAGGGGTATCCCTGGGTAGGTGCAGGCATGGCCAGTCTCCCTGGGCCTCTGCTGGAGTCTAGCTAGAGCACACCATGCTGGAGACTGGGAGATGTGTTTGCGCTCAGCACACGCACCATCAGACCTAGTCTTTGCCACGAGGCGTCTCGCCAGCAGTGCACACTACGCTTATTCAAGAGCGTGTTTCTAGATGCTGCTTTCGATCCCGTCTGTAGTATCCTTCCTGGTGTGCTCGATCTATTTTCTCTCTCTAAAAATAATATGCTTGGAAGCCATTCTATTTAAGCACAGAGACTGCACGTGAAGTGCTCGCGAGCTATCTTTAGAAGAGGCACACCAGGGTTCCCGCCTGTCTCATGTCCTGGCCCCTGGATGAGGAGCCCGAGGCAAGGATCTAGGGCACAAGACGCACTGACAGAACACATCTGCAGGAACATCTCACGGGAGGCGGGAGAGCAAGGGAAGGAGGCCGAGATGTGGCGCAGCCAAGGTGTCCGGCCTGTGGCTCAGCACAGTGGCCTGCATTGCTGAGTCACTGGTAAAGCTCTGTCCCATGGAAGGCTGGCACATTCCCAGGCCCTATCTCTGGGTATCAGACTCTCCATCGGCCTCGTCTCTGACTCCCTCGGCAGAAGTCTCCAGAATTGTAAACGTGGGTCTCAGGACAATAGCGGGGCACACCCTCAGACCGGGTCAGCGTACTTACGTATGTACGTGACATCAGGAGTTTCACCTTGAGCCCCTACCTCATTGTTCCCTTCCCATGTTCTATCTGACAGAGTCCCGATTAGGAGAAAGAGGAAGGAAAGGAAAAAGGAACAGAGAGAGAGGGAGAAGAGAGAAGGAAAAAGGGAAGAGAAGGAAGGAGGAAGTGTGGGCAGAGAACGTGCAGCCTCTAAAACAGTCTGAACAGAATAAAACCAACAAACCAGGTACAGAGAGTGAATCCCACGGAGTCCCAGTGCCCGCTCCCCGCTCCCCCGCAGCCCACCTTCCTGGCTCACCCGTGGACATGTCTGGAGGATGCTGGGGAGGAACGGCCGTGGGAAGAGCCAGGGTCTGCCCACTGCAGGGTTCCCCCCACCCCCGCAGGTCATCTCCCTCAGAGAGGTCCTCTTCCCACCCTTGTGGAGAGGTAAAGTTGCTGGTCCTGACTGGAGGCCCAATAAAGCAAAAAGACCAGCATCTGGTCAGAATGCAACCAAGCTCGGAGTCGGGGAGGGGCGGGGCAGGGAGGAATCTCAGAGGGAAACTCCAGTCTCTCAGCCATTCATTCTGTCCTCTGTCCTCCCCCTCCCCCTCCGTGTGTGTGTGTGTGTGTGTGTGTGTGTGTGTGTTTGTATCATTTAATTGCCATTAACACACCATGAAGGATCGTTGTGCCCATTTTACAGATGAGGAAAAGTGAGGACCAGAGCCCTAACACCACCCAGCTCATAATTGGCAGAGTGCACTCCAAAGGGCCTTCACACATTAAATTCCCCTGCTTCCTACTAAGCCAAGTGGGAACAGGAATTAATGAGGCTGATGCCTCAGAGGCAGTGAACCAACTTCATAAATAACTTGTCCATGGACTTCCCTTCTTAAATCATTCGTTGTAGCAAAGTCATGGGCACAGAAATCACATTGTTCCAGCTTTTGTTTTTTGGTTTTTTTTTAATATCTTGTGAACATTTCCCTGGGTCATTAAAATATTCTTTTACTGGGCCATCACTTTTAATGGCTGCATGGTATTCCATCACGGAGAGGTCCCATAATTTATTCATCCAATCTCTGTGTTGGACCTTTGAGCTGTTTCCAGGCTCTCAGCCTCATAAACAAGGCTGTGATGAGCATCTTGGGACATAAATCTCTGGATCCTCTTGGCTTGCTTGCCTACGGTGGGAAGGATGTATTCTTTTACCACATTTCCTGAGGTTGCTCATTTTCTTCCCCTTGTTCTCAAAGATAATTAAAAACTTTTAACCCAAAATTGTTTCCATGGCCCGTGGGTTATCAATCATGTGAGATCAGAAAGCCACCTCTTTTCTCTGATCTTCTGCATGCCCCTGTGTCAAGTGAGGGTCGGGTGAGTAGTCCTTACATAATCAAGGTCTGCAGGCTTCCTGGAGGTGGCCTGAGCCACCCTTAAGAGACACATGAAGGCGTGTGGGTATAGGTCTCAGTTGGTAGATCACTGGTCAACATACATGACACCCATTAGACCCCCAGTACCATATACTCTGAGCATAGTGGCACATGCCTGTAACTCCAGCACTTGAGGAATGGAGGCAGGAGACCTTCCTCAGATATAGAGTGAATCTGAAGTTATCCTGGGCTACCTAAGACCCTGTGGGGGCTTGGCTACCTAGCTACGCTCCCCAATAGACTCATGTGTTAGAACATGCTTAGCCATGGGGAGTGGCACTATTAGGAGGTGTGGCCTTGTTGGAGAAAGTGTGTCACTGTAGGGATGGGCTTTGAGGTCTCCTGTGTTCAAGCTCTGCCCCGTGTGGAATCACAGCCTCCTTCTAGCTGCCCTCTGATCAAGATGTAGAACTCTCAGCTCCTTCTCCAGCACCATGTCTGCCTGGATGCTGCCTTGCTTCCCACCAGGATGATAATGGACTGAACCTCTGAACCTGTAAGCCAGCCCCAGTTAAATGTTGTCCTTTATAAGAGTTGCCATGGTCATGGTGTCTGTTCACAGCAATAAAATCCTACCTAAGACAGACCCAGTCTTTAAAGAAGAAAGAAAGAAAGAAAGAAAGAAAGAAAGAAAGAAAGAAAGAAAGAAAGAAAGAAAGAAAGAAACTTTTAAAAGTCAATAGATAAAATTAAAAGATGCCCAAGGGATGGGAAGAGGCAGAGATGGAAGGGAAACCCAGGTTCCAGGATCCTTGGTTGGGCTGAGCTTGGGGTGGAACACAGAGAAAGACATGAGGTGGGATCAGGACGATGCAGCCTGGGAAGAGGGAACCACCCTTGACCTCCGTGGCCAGTCAGCTCAGCTTAGGGGAGGGCAGGAGAGAGAGCTGGTGGGTCTGTTGCAGGCCAGATTCGTCTTAGTCTTTTACTGCTGTGAGCAGACACCACGACCAAGGCAATTCTTATAAAGGTCAACATTTAATCGGGGCTGGCTTACAGGTTCAGAGGTTCAGTCCATTATCATCATGGTGCTGGAGTAGCAGAGATTTTGAAATCCTGTTCCAAAGGCAAGCAGGAGGAGATTGGCTTTCAGACAGCTAGGATGAGGATCTTAAAGCCAACACCCACAGTGCCACACCTACTCCAACAAGGCCACACCTACTCCAACAAGGCCACACCTACCCCAACAAGGCCACACACACTCCAACAAAGCCACACCTACTCCAACAAGGCCACACCTACCCCAACAAAGCCACACCTACTCCAACAAAGCCACACCTACTTCAGCAAGGCCACACCTACTCCAATTAGGCAACACCTACTCCAACTAGGCCACACCTATCCCAACAAGGCCACACCTACTCCAACAAGGCCACACCTACCCTAACAAGGCCACACCTCCTAATAGTGTAACTCCCAAGCATATAGAAACCATCACAAGGTGTAACGTGGGAAGGAAGCCCCTGAGGGACTGAGGCAGGGGTATGCCTAGCTTGCAGAGAAGAGCAGGGGGAGAAGAGAGGAAGGTAAAGCCAAGAGCTGAGCTCTACAGTGTCCACTTGCTGAGGTGGACAGCAGGGATACAGCCTGGCCAGATGCCCAGGGAGGGCATGTAACTGCTCTGTCCCCATAACCAGCTCTGCTGCCAGGGCAGAGGAGCTGCAGACTGAGCTTGGGTCAGCTTGTGGCACAGCTGGGAGGTTGAGGGAGACGGGACAGACCCTGCACCCACCCTCTCTCATGTAGAATGAGACCTCTGCCACACTGGCCACACAGCAAAGTAGTTGGGCCACACACTCGCCCACAGAGCAAGCTGCCCTTCCTGCTCGACTTCGTGAAGATGACTTTTGAAATCCACAGGTGACCTTCCAATGCAGCCCAGGTGGGAAAAGGCAGTCCCCTACCTCTGCTTAACCCTCTTACGGGGTTCTGACCTGAGGGGACACTGGGGTGCAATCTGGAGCCAGGATCAGGCTCCAGGCTCTGAGCTGGCCCTTCCACTGAAGGTCTTAACCCCATTACCATACTCGGATGGCAAGACACCCCGTGTGAAGATAGAACAACCAAGGCAGGACTTCTCACCCAGAGCCTAGGCTAGGGTCCTTGGGTTCATGCAGATGCTGATGGGGACGCACAGGCAAAGGCTAGGTCTGGGGAGTTGACGCGGTCAGTGAAAGCTCACCACACAAGCATGGGGACGTGGCTCCAACCACAGAGCCCAGGTCAAATGCTGAGGAGGGTGACATGCTTGGATTCCCCATGCTGGGGCGGTGGAAAGAGAAGGATCCTGGGGTGGGCTGGCCGGCCAAGCCAAACTATTCTTTGAGCTCTAGGCCAGTGAGGGACCCTGTCTCAAAAAGCAAGGTAGGTGGTACCAGGGTTGATCTCTGCCCTCCACATCACATAGTTTTAAAAGGAGAATAGGAGAGAGAGAGAGAGAGAGAGAGAGAGAGAGAGAGAGAGAGAGAGAGAGAGAGAGAGAATGAAAGAAAATATG
>NC_034598.1:26405932-26414180 GCF_900095145.1 Mus pahari
GAAGAAGAAGAAGAAGAAGAAGAAGAAGAAGAAGAAGAAGAAGAAGAAGAAGAAGAAGAAGAAGAAGAAGAAGAAGAAGAAGAAGAAGAAGAAGGAGGAGGTAGAAAAGGAGGAAGAAGAAGAACCAGGCCCAGGCGTGGACTGGCAGATATGAGACACCCACACACACCTGCTCACTGAGCTCAGCTAATCAAATCCAGTCGCTCCCTGCTTCAGTTTACCCATCTGTATCCCAGGGTGTAAGATGTCTTGAGTGAAAGCAGATGTGCGGTGCCTAGTGGGTGGTGCCAGTGTCCTTATTAATATTACTAATATCACCGCTGGATACGCATCGCCAGTCTGCCGGGTCTCGAGATAAATAGCAGGCGATTGCTAAATTTCCCTCTCTGTTGTCTGGCACTTGAAGCTCCTTAAGACCTTTCCTGTCTGTCTATTAGTATTCTTTAGCCATCCCATAATCAGCCCTGCAAGGGAAGCCTGGTCCATTCCGTGGCACCCACTTGGACCAGGACCTGCCACGGTCTCTCGATGTCACAGCCTAGGCTTGTAGCATGGGCACCGCTAACAACTCGAAACAGAGAATTCCTTCTCTCTTGTGTGTCTCCATCAGGGAATGAAGGGACAATAGAGAGACCCCTGGGGGAAAGAAAAGGTGGCCTTTGGACATGGGACCCAGGTAAGAGATGAAGACCTAGAGTGGAGAGTGCCATTTGAAAGACAGAGAGACCAAGTTGTAGAGTAGGCATGTGCATTCAGTTCCTGCTGATAGCCATGTGAGACCCCTATAATCCCCCACCCTGCCTATTGCAGCTGTTGTCATCTGGATTTAACACCAGGGCCACTCCTATTGACACTGTGTGAACACGTGGGGTCAAATTCAGCGTTTCCTCTAGCCCAGGCGAAGTCTCTGTAGAGGGCTGGACACAGGCAGCCTTTGGACGTGGGGACAACAATGCCTGTCAGACTTGTAGGGCCTTCTGGGTCTCTGAGCTGTGCCCATTCTGGGGATGTCTTGGTGAGTAAACCTGAGAATAGGGCACACTCGAACGTGCCACCTGATACTGACTTAGCCCAGGCTGGTCCCTTTCCTCACTTTTTTTTAATTAGCTTGGGAAATGATGCTGAGTCAGCATCTCTGTACCCTCCCCCCCCCATCCCCACCCCCTGATTAACATCAAACTCATGATCCTCCTACTGGAGTTCTGGAATGACAGGTGTGGCCCCATGCCAGTGGGCGTGCCAGACTTCACAAGGCGTTCTTAACATATTTAAACCAGTATCAGTATTTTCTGGATGGTCTCCTGTCTTCTCCCCACCCCACCAACACTGTCCCAGCCCCACACCAAGGCCTGTTATCCTTGTCATTTTAATATCCATTTGCTGTTTTAATAAGCATCTATTCATGTCTCATTGCAGCTTAATTTACCTACCACTGGTAATTTCTTTGTTAGTGTGTGTTTGTGTGTGTGTGTGTGTTTGTGTTGAGACAGCCTCACCATGTAGCCCCAGCTGGCCTAGAACTCACTATGTGGCTCAGGCTGGCCTTGGTCTTGCAGCCATCCTCCTGCCTCAGCCCCCCAAGTGCCAGGGTTTCTGAGCATGTTATTTAGTGAACGACTAAATATTTTGCTGATTAAAAAATCAGGTTGTTTGTTCCCAGTCTCTGTTGTGACTTCTGCTCTCATGACGCCTGTCTGTTTGAGTATCCCTTCAAACGCTCTTCCCAAATCTACGATCTTTTTGCATCTTACTTTTTCCAAGCTTAGAACTTCAACTCCCTGACACATTACAATTTATCAATTTCTTTCTATTCCTAGATTGCTACTTTAAAAAAAAAAAACACTTTTTTCTGCATCTGTTGAGATGACCACACAATTTTATTTTTTAGCTAAGTTCCCACATGGCAAATCATTGATGGGTTTTGAAGTGGTTTGCCAATCTCGAGTTTCTATGAGGTATGCCTCATTCCCTCACGATCTATTAGTGTTTAAAGCCTTCCACAGCAGTTTGCTAAACTTTCATTAAAGATTTTTATATCTGTGTTTGTGATATTAACCTGAATTTTTGTTATAGACTTCGAAGCATTCATTTTCTGGTCATGGATTATCCTGCAGTTGAAAGAGTGAGAGGACTAGTCCTGTATCTGTACCACGCTCTGTTTAAAGACATTTTAATATGTTTGTGTATGTGGTGTGTATGTGCAAGCATGCATGCGTGTATGTGTACTCGGGCGAGTGTTTGGATGTCAGTGTAGACACAAGCCTGGGGAGGTCAGGACTGTAACCACTTGGTATTTTTTTTTTTCAATCAGTTTCCAAATAATGACACGCTTACTTACTTATGAATTACTGCCTAGGCCTTAAGCTCAGGTTGGTCCACAAGTAGCTCATAACTCAACTAACACGGTTATACTCTTCTCTGCCACACAGCAGGTTACCTCCCCTCAGCTTCATACACCTGACTTCTGAGTCTGCATGGCCAACCTTACCCACCCAACCCTTTCCCGGAGTTTCTCTCGGTGTGTCTCTCGGTGTCTCTCTCTCTCTCTCTCTCTCTCTCTCTCTCTCTCTCTCTCTCTCTCTCTCTCTGCCTCTCTGCCAGATATCCCACCTTCTAATCCTGCCTGCCTCGGCTTATTAGTCATACTGTCTTTATTGACAGGTGAAGTTTCTACACAGTACATAAGAGATTATCCCTACAGAGGACAACCTTGGATGCTGGTCCTCTCCATGCATCTTGCTTGCATCAGGGCTTGTTCACACAGGGCATCCCTGGTCACCTGGCCCTTGAGCTCACACCTGGGCACCCCCGGCCACCTGGCCCTTGAGCTCACACCTGGGCACCCCCGGCCACCAGGCCCTTGAGCTCACACCTGGGCACCCTTGGCCACCTGGCCCTTGAGCTCACACCTGGGCACCCCCAGCCCCCTGGCCTTTGAGCTCACACCTGGGCACCCCCAGCCCCCTGGCCCTTGAGCTCACACCTGGGCACCCCTGGCCACCTGGCCCTTGAGCTCACACCTGCCACCCCTGGCCACCTGGCCCTTGAGCTCACACCTGGGCATCCCCGGCCACCTGGCCCTTGAGCTCACACCTGGGCATCCCCGGCCACCTGGCCCTTGAGCTCACACCTGGGCACCCTTGGCCACCTGGCCCTTGAGCTCCTGGGGATGATCCTGTCTCCCTCCTCCTGGCTCACTGTAGGAGTGCTATGGTTACATATGAGCACCATCATGCCTGGCTTTCTGTGGGCCCTGGGAATCCAGGCTCCAGTTCTCACACTGGTGGAAGCAACTGTATACACCATGCCATCTCCCTAGCCCCTCAAGCACTCCTCACTGACTTCTATTTGTGCTGTCTGTCACTATAGCACGCTTTGTCTCTGAACTGACACCTCAAGGAGACCACAGGTCACAAACACTGCTTGCCACCTCCCCCCCTCCCTGTGTCCCAGGAAAGGGAACTACCAGGACTCACCATTGCAAATGGAATAGATGCATGTATACATACATAGGGAAATTCCCAGGACCCCACTCGGGAAGTCACTACCCTCAAAACAATTATTTAAAAAAAAACAAAAACAAAAAAACCTGGCCACTGCCTAGGTATGGCCTAGTCTTCCTGTGTCTGTTTGCCTTGGTTCACTAGAAAGAGTATGCCGAGGGAGGAGGGGGCACAAAGCCAAGATCCAGACAAGAGACCCTCTACCTCCTCCTGTCCCTGGTCTCACTACCTTGAACTTCAGCTCTCTTCTCTTCAGTCAGATCCCATGCTGCTTCCTCAAAGCCAAGGGCAGGTATAAGACCCGGGAGTTCTGAGCTTTGAAACTAAACTCCCATGAGCCTCCTTGTGTGGTTCTTGCATGGGACATAACTATGAGGTCCCTCAGTATGGAATGGGGTTGTCCCATTTATTTGCTCATTCTGTGTGTGTGTGTGGGTTTGGAGAGGACAAAGCACAACACGAGGTGGTCAGATCCCTTTGTGTGCCGTATAGATTCTGTAGATTCAGCTCAGGTCCTGGAGCAAGCACCCTTACACACCGAGCCGTCTCGAGAGGTTTGGGTACTATTTTAACTTTGTCACTGCGAAAACTAACATCTGTAGTCACTGCATGCTGTCTTGGCTCTGAGAGAGATGTGTCACACAGTCAACTGCTGCTTCTCACGGCATATGGAATAGACGTCGTAATGACACCCGGACTAATGGGAAACTGAGGCACAATTTGGGCAGAGCTCCAGAACCAAGAGACTGCAAGTCTCCCTGACATTTGCTGCTTCTGGAGAATCTGCTTGTGTCAAGCAAACCAACAGCCTTATCCTATCCAGCCATTCACAGGAACCTGGGAGTGACAGAGTCAGGTCACCGTGCCTTCTGACAATTGAGGCACCATATCCAAAGTCCTTTAGCAAGCCCAGGACAGAGTCACTGAAGCTTGCTGGATCCTTGGAATGACTTCTGTGGCAAAGCTTCAATGACTGGTAGAAGCTGCGTTGTTCCCATGGAAACCTAACTGTAATGAAAGAGAAACCAGCATAGACAGCATCAGATGTGGCTTCCGGAGTCACTCAAGTGGGACCCACCTCTCACAGGGAGCACGACACTCCGGAGCAGTGGCTCTCAACCTTCCGAGTACTATGACCCTTTAATACAGTTCCTCATGCTGTGGTGACCTCCAACCATAGAATTATGTCCATTGCTACTCCGTAACTATAATTTTGCTACTGTTGTGAGTCATGATGTAAAATCTAATATGCGACCCCTATGAAAGGGTCATCCGACCTCCCAAAGGTTGAGAACTACGGCTCTAGAGTTTATACACTCTTTCTTGTAGGCTGAGTTTGCTCCAGTAACAAGCTGAGCAGGCAGTACTCTGCCTGGTTTACAGACGAAGAACCTGACATTCCAAATAGTGACATGTGCCCCACGGATCCTCAAGCACTTCATGGATGCCCTAGGCAGAAACATAAGATGGCTATCCGAGTGGCCAGAGGTGACCACTGCAGGGGAAGGGAGACACGTGAGTTCAGCTGGGTCCTCAGAGCCAGAGCCTATGCTAAGGACACGATAAGGTGGGGTACAGGGAGCTCTAGGGAGCAATGGTCTGGAGACCTCTCTCTTAGGCACTAGTTGGAACTGATCTGGGTCAAGGAGGCCCTAATGTCTGTCCCCCCAGCAGTGATATCTGGACTCAGGTAGAGGCCAGCAGCCTTTTTCTGTCCTTCTCCCCTTTGACACTGAGCTCAGAGCCAGGCCTGAGCTGACCTGCCCTGGGCAACCTGCAATCTGAGCTCACTAGACATTTGCTGATTCTGACACGGGCCAGCAGCAGCAGGACGCAGACCCCAGAGGACTTCCTCTGAGCCCAGTGCTTTGAGGTCTCTTGAGGGGTTAGTTCAAGAGCAACAAATTCATGTCTTCCATAGTGACCAGACAGATCAGAATAACAGGTGGAAACAGAAGCAGGGACAGCTGATGGGTGTGGCTGTCCCACCTGCACAGTCTACATGAGCATTTCTGTCTGGTAGGAAAAGTGAGGGTCAGAGGTGCTGTGAGTGGCCCAGGCACACAGCTGGCCAGAGGTGGGCCACCAACCCAGAGAAGACTGGACTCACTTCTGCTCCTGGACCCCCTGTTTAGTATCTCTTGATAATGAAACGCTTGCCCCTGAGCACTTTACATTTATACTCCATAGATTCCTATAATCATCCTTGGAAACCGGACCAGAGTAGAGTTTAGAGATGGGGAAAGGGCATAGAAAAGCTAAGTGGCTTGCTGAGACTCACATAGATAAGAAAGCTTGACAGTTCAGGACACAGAGGCCTGGGATTGATATGAGAAGCCAGAGTCAGGTCAGCTGGTGAATGTACCAGCCATGAGACATGAGTGGTTGAAGCACTAATCCTGGAGGGCTTTCTAGAGGAGGCAGCCACTGTGTAACACAGGGGCCACAGCACACTCTCAGCACTTGGCTTCTTCTACTCCATTACTCCCAGGCCTCCGGAGGCTTAAAGGAGAATGCATGTTTCTGGTTGAGCATCCAAACCTGGCAGGTCAAGATCCCATGTTTCCATGGCAACCGTATCCTAACAGCATCCAATAAAGGACATTGTTTGGCTGCTAGTAAGCATACAGGGTCTTTTGATTTTTGCTGAAGGTATTGAGAGTCACCCTCCCTAACCCCTCTGTAAGAGCCTCTCTTTCTCCTTGGAAAAATAGATACTGCCCCACCAAAAAGCAGGGGACACAGGGAGGGAAATGTTCATATAAAAGAGGGAGAAATGGGGGGACAGTACCCACACTAGCATGAATAGAGGTGCCCCGGCTGAGCTTAGATAACAGGAATATCTTCATTTCCCAGACCAAAAAAAAAAAAAAAGTAATTGCTCACTAATGGTGTAATTCAGAAATTAATTTATGCTACCATCTCTAATATGCCATCATTAATCAGCCGCCTGTGGGTGGCCCACTAGGGTCTGCTGTGGTCAGAGTTTGACCCGTTTGTGATGGACAGTTCCGTGCTGCGGAGAAAGCACGAGACTGGGAGGTGGGTCCCTCTGGGTCACGGCTTGTCTGAGTGCTGACCGGGGCTTAACTTGAGCAGAGCTCTCCCAGCATGCCTTGCTCCCTGCCTTGCCCATTCCCTCTGAGCCCGATGCTTCTACATGCAAGATCCTGGCCGCTGCAGGCATGGCAGCCCCAAGCCACTCAGTTCTGCCCACTGTCCCCAGGTATGGCCTCTGGGGCTCTGCAGAGCACTTGGTTTTCCAAGGCATGGAGTGGCCCTGCTAAACACCAACCCACACACAGTTCAGCTCCTGCATGGAGTCGTGGGGCTGGACAGGGAGAGGCAGAAGGTATGCAAGGGAAGGGGAAACGTCCCCATCCTCTGTATCTCTAGTGCCTAGAATACAGTCTGGTATTCAGAGGGTGCTTAATAATTGCTTGTTGCATAAATAATGGTTTGGTGTTAGACTACTAGAATGTGGGAATCAGCAATGTAGGAGGTTTGCCACGGTAACAGCCGAAGAGCCTGAATGGGTTTGACCTGTAGGGAATGGAGGGCAGAGGAGAAAGGAGGCAAAGGTCAGACGAGGGTCTGGATGGAAACATACCCAAGGCCACCAGGTGCTGGTGCAAGAAACACAAGGGGTCCCTTCAGTGGGGCCTACCCTGCTTTACAAGCCTCACATCCTGACTGCTGGCTGGGTTTGTGTGTCAACTCGACACAGCAAGGGTCATCAGAGAGGAAGGAGCCTCAGTTGAGGAAATGCCTCCATGAGATCCAGCTGTAAGATATTTTCTCAAGTAGTGATCGGTGGGGGAGGGCCCAGGGCCCAGCCCATTGTGGGTAGTGCTTTCCCTAGACTGGTGGTCCTGGGTTCTATAAGAAAGCAGGCTGAGCAAGTCATGGGGAGCAAGCCAGTAAGCAGCACCCCTCCATGGCTTCAGCATCAGCTCCTGCCTCCAGGTTCCTGCCCTGCTAGAGTTCCTGTCCTGACTTCTTCTGATGATGTGGAAGTGTAAGCCAAGTAAACCCTTTCCTCCCCAATTTGTTCCTTGGTCACGATGTTTCTTTGCGGCAATAGAATCCCTAAGAGGTTGACCATCTCAGGGACTCCTCCCCATAATCCATGACGTCAGCTAGAGTTGGTGTTGATTACTGTCTTCTTGCTCTGATTAAATATCTAAGGGAAATAATTTTATTGGTAGATGAGAGGTTTTTTAAGATTTGATTTTGGTGCATGTGTGTGCGTGTGTGTGTGCACAAGTATGTGCATGAGAGTGCTACATGCCTACAAAAGCCAGAAGGGGACCTCCAATTCCCCACAGCTGTGAGCTCAGTGTAGGTTCTACAAACCCAAATCAGGTTCTCTGCAGGAACTGTGAGCTCCCATAACCACTGAGCCAGTGCTCCAACCCAAGGAATCCTTTAGCTCATGGTTTCAGGGAGGGAACATGGGAGGGGATGGGGCAATGTGGAGCCCCCAAGGAAACACTCCCAGTAACCCACTTTTCCCATACAGAGTCCCACAGCCTGCCTTTCACTCCCTCCCAGTATCCCCTGACATCCTAACTCCTGAGCCTCTAGAGGGCTATCTCTGGGGATGTCTTCACGGATACCCCCAAACATAAGCTTCGTGATCTAAACATCTCTCAGTCAAGCTGTTGATAATTAAAAAGAAAAAGAAAAGAGGAAGGAAGGAAGGAAGGAAGGAAGGAAGGAAGGAAGGAAGGAAGGAAGGAAGG
>NC_034598.1:26414230-26421072 GCF_900095145.1 Mus pahari
GAAAAGAAAAGAAAAGAAAAGAAAAGAAAAGAAAAGAAAAGAAAAGAAAAGAAAAGAAAAGAAAAGAAAAGAAAAGAAAAGAAAAGAAAAATCAGCATCACACTATTATTCCCATTTCCCAGGTTGGAGTTGGCAAAAGGGGTGCCTGGCTACAAGAGCCAGCTGTGAACCCAAATATCATCACTCCAAGTACCCGCACATTTGCCCTCCCCAGCATCCAGAGACCTGTGAGCAACCTGCTCTTTCCCTATGGCATGCTAATTCTGACCCCATACCCAATATGGTCCCGATAGGTAGGCAGAGCCACCTGGCACTCCTTCACAGACCAGGAAGGAAGGGAGGGCGTGAGGCTCCTGGCTCAGCTCAGGCCTTAGACTGGTAGTGGGTGGGCTTAGCACTGGCAGGAAAGGAGGCCCAAGGAATCCGGAGATTGTGGCAGTGTGGCCAGTAGTATTCCAAGAAAACTGCTGGACACATGAGACCTGAGGGTGCCAAAGAGTAACCTACCTACTTTACAGACGGGAACCTGAGTCACATGGGATGGGTTGGGGGCAGCGTAACTAACATCACTCAGCCAAGGAAGCCATATTTCCTAGTGGGAAGCCCTTGAGAGAGCATGTCCAGCAAGATTTCATACCTCGTGGGCCAGAACCTCTGAGTATGCTCCTTTAGGGAGGGTCTCACTGTACCTGGCTGTACCTGGTGGGACAAGATGTCCCCTCAGGCTCCCATAAGGTCTGATACCCCAGCTCTGGAAGCAGAAACCGAGAGAGTCAGGAAACAGCGGGACCCGGGATGTGGCTCGTGGGCCCTAGGAGAAGCCAGCAGAAAGGAACATGGCACAAACAGTGCCTCCCATCCAGATCTCTCCTGCTATTAGACAGGAGCTACAGAGGCAAGGAGGAGAGATGGAGCGTTCGGTATGGTTTCCCTGACGACGCCAACTGCCCACAGCCATTCTCGCCCGTGACAAATAATAATTATAATCCTTGATGCCAGTGGACACAACGGTTCTCTATACACAGGGCAGGGGGGAGGCAGAGTCATATAGGCTTTAAAGCCTAGGAAGCCATGTCTAGGTTCCAGCTCTATCCTACCTCTGTCCCCTCATCAGTAAAACAGAGTTAAATGTGTCCATCATGGAAATATTCCAGCTAGAGGAAGCAGGTGACGCTGTGTCGGTTGTTTCAGGCTGGCGAGCCTCTTCCTTCTCCAGCCTCCACCCCTCCCAGAAGTCCCGGTGTCTCCCACCACCCCGACCTCCAGTGAGCAATGAGTCTTGGCATAATCCTACTGAATGACGGACTCATCACCTGCCCAGAGCAGGAGCCGGAGCCCGCTCAGAATGGCCACCTCAGGCTACAGCTGCCGCCCTCAGCAGCTGCCACGCTCAGCATAGCCGCCCGGACACACCTACTGAATGCAAAGACAGAGATGCACATACCTGTTCAAAGAGGTATGGCTGCCCTGGAGCACACATGAATGATCACCCACTGGTGCTTCTCCTCTAGGCACACCCTCCAGCATCACCGGTCCAGGCGCCCTTGCACATTACACAGCTCCTCCATCCTTCCATACTCCCCAGAGGTGCTCCTTCAACAATCAGATTTCACAGTGGGGACCAGAGGATCGGGTGCTGGGCATCACAGGAACCCACAGCAGGCCAGGGTCAGGGCATACAAGCATTGAAGGGGGGAGTCAGTGAGTGTGTTGGGGTAGAACTTGCACAATGTAGTCTGTGAGGTGTCTGGACTTCGCTCCCTGAAGACTTGGTTTCTCTAATCCAGTGTGCTGGTCCTTCTGAGGGTCCCATGTTGTCCTTGTCATGAGGAAGCTGTCACTACAGAGCATGGAGCTCTCACCTCAGAGTCCGAGTTCTCTGCAGCAGGGGGGAATCACTCTAAGAAGTTTGGTCTCCATCGAGCACAAAGCAAAGAAAACTGCTTACTTCCTCTGGGTCAAGGCCAGCTCCAAGTTGGGGACGGGGGTGGGGGGTGGGGTGTGGATGTGTCACCAACTCCTGTGCAATTGTGATCGGTTGCTCCAGAGACACTGTCCTCCCCCGTGCCCTGGAAGGAAGGACAGTAGGTGATCTATGTGAGTCCCACTTCAGAGCCCAACCACGCTTGGTGACCCCAGAACTCGGGAAGGATTGCCATAAGCATTATCCTGCTCTGAGATCTGGAGCTATAATTTCACAGCAAGGCCACCAATTGTCCTCCAACTGTTCACGTCCGTTCAGTACCCAGCCTCATTCTGAAAACAAGTGGGAACCACTGGGGACCCAGAGCAATCTCCAGCATAGTCTCCTCCCCACCCCACCCCACCCCACCCAACCCCCTGGCTGGTCATCCCAGCTTCCCCCTTCTGTCTCCACCCCACCCCACCCCCATCCCTGGAAGAGAACAAAGAAACCAAGAGTCAGGAAGACTGATGGCATGGCCTGTGTTGGGTTTGGTTTGACCTATTATTCGATTTGCATAAAGCACCCTGCTGCTTCCTGGGAGTAGCTGGGGGTTCCCCAGCCTATGGGGCTAGAGGGAAATGATGGGGGAAGCCCTTTCTCTGTCCCCTGAAGCAGGTGAGGTAGCCCTGGGGTGGAGGTGAGAACAGAGAGCAAAGAGGTGAACATCCCACCAGGTCATAAGGATTGTGATGAAAGCAGTCCCAGATAGGTCCCAAATAGCGTCTCTGCTCTAGCCACACTGAGAGGAACATGTCAAGTCATGGACCACCTGAACCCTCCAGTGACCACGAAGGCTCCTCCTCCCAGAACACCATGCCTCTGGGTACCCGGCGTCCAGGGCTTTGGTGGTAAGAATAGAGAAACTCCTGACCCCCCCCCCCCAGTAAGCAGAAGCTCCTCCCACCCCGTCCCTTTCTCTGCGAAGCTCCTCCCACCCTGTGCCTTTCCTCCATCTCCCTTGCCCTGACCCCAGAGGGCTCAGAAGCAAGAAGGAAATAAGCGCACAAGGCAAGCAAAGTGGACTGACCCCCCTCCACTCGTGGGTCAGACTCACAACGCATCAGGAGTGGCATGGAAACTTGGGCTGACCTTGAAAGTGCGGCCCAAGACTAAATTCAACAAACGGATCAGAAACTGATGCAGCTGGTCCAGGAGGTCAAGAGACAGGAGCTCTGAGAGGATAGAGTTGGAAGGCCATGGTGGAACCCTGTCCTATGTGTATCCTACTCCAGGCTTTTGTTAGAGAATTCCCCTTGGGTGCGTGAGCAAACAGGACCAAGGAAGCCAGTGGCTTTATGCAGCTAAAGTTTACTTCTCAAGCCAACGTAGCTCATACCTGTAATACACTGGGGAAGGCTGAGGCAGGAGGATTATGAGGTCAAGTCTCTCTTGGGTTATAAGGCAAGACCCTGTCTCAACCAAACCGAACCTAAAGTGTATCTCCCCTTCTGTAAAATCTGACCATGCCACGTAGCTTTCTTAGCCTGCTCTCTTCTAAGCAATGACTCAGGGATCCAGGTTCCTTCCATCAGCCTGAAACTTCAAGGTGATGCCTCATCAGCCGGGTTGTCAGTCTGGGAAAACCCTCCCAGGGGTTTCACCCAACACCAAGAATAACACACACACCTCCCTGCTTGCATTCTACTAGCTGGAAAGAGTCGCGGGACCAAGTTGTGACTTAATTTTGGCTGGGAATGGTCTCTGTCATGGTGGCCTTATACTGCCAAGCTTACCAGAAGCTTCCTGTGAGCTAGGGGCTGTGCAGGCCCTGAGAAGACCACAGGAATGGGAGACCCAGGCCTTGCCCCTAGAGGAGCCATGTCTGCAAACAAGCCAAGATGACAATGACATTAGCAAGTGTAGAGAAGTGTGTATGAGAAAGAGAGAAAGAGAACAAGAGGGAGAGGGAGAGAGAGGTGGAGGGGGGGGAAGAAAGGAGGAGGAGGAGGGAGAGGAGGAGGGAGACGGGGAGAGAGGGAACCCTTGGCTCTTCTGGATGCTCTTTCTCCCAACCAACCCAAATAGGGCCAGCCTGTGGAAAGTCCCCCTTCCATTCTCCCACTCTTCAGACCCAACAGGTCAAGTCAGATGTACTCTATGACTTTGGACAAACCAGTAAAAGTCAGGAGGCCTTTCTTTCTCCCTCCGCAGGCCTTGGCTTCCTACTGCTTGAATGAAAGTGATTAGAAAGTTCTAGAAAATGCTGTAACTCAAGACCATGGCTTTGATCAACCAGAAGAGCCTCTCTGGGGAAGGTCCTTCTCTGATTCCTCACCTGCTCAGTAAATCAAGGCAAGCTGGTCCGAGGAAGGAGAGGGGAGGCTGAGCTGTGACCAGATGCTCTAGAGAAGGCAGGGACAGCTAGAGAGGCCGTCTGTCCCCCACCTCTCAGCCCAAGCTTGTCACTAATGAAGCCTGTCTGCAGAGTAATTAGCCCCAATCATAGTTCGCATTAGGCAGACACAGCCTCAGTACAGTGGTGGCAGGCAGGTCCAGGGACGTGGAGCCCAGGGCTTTGAACACTGCATTATGGCCGGGATACATCCTAATGTAGTTTAATTACCCCCAGACAGCCTTAGATGTAATTGAGCCTAAATGCACTGGCGGGGGAGAGGAGCTTGACGTGTGGGTAATGATGGCACTTTGCAAGACAAAGCTGACTCCAGTGGGCAGTGGCAGGGGTGGGAAGCAGGAAGCTGAGGTAGCGTCCAGGCCAGAGCCCCTTCATTCCCCAAACTTGGAAGGTCTTGACCCTAGGTTGACCAGACAGCCTTACGTATCTACCAGCATCAGCAAGGAATTGCGAGGCAGTCCTTTGCCTTGGCCCTCTCATCTGGAGAGTAGAGGTTCCTTCTGTGTGCTTCTGTTTTGTTCCCCCAGGATGGTAAATAACACAGAATGGTGATCAGAGGGTAGGAAGCCCTGCATGGTCATTTTTTTTCCCCAGTAATTGTAGCACTTGGGATGTGGAGACAAGAGAATCGGGAGTTCAAGGTCAGTATCAGATACATACAAAATTCAAGGCCAGCTTGGTCCACATGAGGCTACAGCAAAAAAAGAAAAAGAAAAAGAAAAACCCTTGCTTTAATGGGGAACAATCTGCAGGTGAAGTTGGAGAAGGGAAAATTGAAGCGTCAATGGCCATTCAAAGGGTAGAGAGGTGAGCAGTCCTCAGGGGTGCTTTTTGAGAGAAGAGGAAGAACTCTCTGCTGTGAATCTGAGCCCTGAGCCTCAAGGATAGATGCTCCAGCTGGCTGCTTCCACACAGCGCCCTCTGGAGGCCAGAGAGCCTGCGGTACAGCAACGTGGGGCCCACGGAAGGCTCTCCAGAGAGGGCCTCACTTGAGTGGTCCCAGCTCCTAGCATAGAGCCTCATGGGACATTCTGCAGCACGAATACATGGATCAATACCGTTTACTCAGTTGTCACTTCAATGTGTCCCCTTCTGCCCTCCTAAGGACATGGAGCTCGTCTTCCAGGGTAGGAACCACAGCGGCAAGTGAGCTGAGGACCATAAGAGAGCTCCAGATAAAGGAGTGGGGAGCAATCCCATGCAGGGCCCATCTTCCGTCTTGACTCTTGAGTGCAATCTCACAGACCACTATGACCCGGACAGAGCGCTGGACCCTGAGAAGCAAAGCTTCTCATCCAATCCCTGTCTGAAGGGGAAGCCCGTTGCGTGTCGCTTTTGCTACTCCACCTAAACTCTGGGGACAGACCGTGCTCCCAGCCCCCGCCCGGAGAATATTGGATCTGTGGATTAAAAAACACAAACACTCAGTTTTGTTCAGTTTTAACTCGCCTTTTTGGCACAAGTGCTGGGCACTACTTATCTCCCGCCTGGAGAATCGTGCCCTTATAAATACTCTTAGCTCCGCACCTTTCCACCTGCCCTCAACTTTAGTTGCCCGGTTACATCTAGTCCCAGCTAAACATCCCCAACCTTCCGCCCGAGATCTCACATGACTGCTTGGCTTTTCTCTGTCCAAAGCAAGGCGAACTCTCCTTCTCCCTTGAGTCTTGTCTCTTGCCTGCAGGGACTCAGAAGTCCCATCTATTCCTTATGCCCAGCAATTAGCCCAAGGCTTCTTTACTGATCTATCAAGAACCAATTGTGGAACAGGACCTTAGCATCAGCATCACTCCTACAGAAACTACTGGTTCTTTTGAAAAATTAGTTATGTTAAATGATGTTTTGCTGGGGCACACGGGTGAAAGAACGTCTTTCTAAAGCAAACACGTGAGAGACTTTTTTTTTCCTGAAGCAGACACAGGGGAAAGGATGTTTTGATCTAGCAAACACATGAAAGGACTCTTGATGGAGTAAATATGACCCCACAGACAGTAGGAGATGAGCATTGAGCTTTGCTTTGGTTTGGTTTGCTCCGCCTCACTATTCTTGGCTAAAGACATGCATGTATTGGTTTGCCTTACATAGCATTGTTGAGCTCAACTTGTGGTAGCGCTGCCATTGAAAGAAACTCACCTAAGAACTGCTCCTGAGGTTCCTCGGCAGCTTGACATCTCTGTGACCTCACCTCAGGACAGTTGGTGAGCCTGGCAGGTTTTTTTCAGGATTGAACTACAGCTGCCCGATGTCTGCTTGCTGAAACGACTGGACTGTAGCTGCCAGTTCATGCCTGGTGTCTGCCTGCCTAGAGGACGGGTCTGCAGCTGCTGAGTCATATTTGCTGTTTGCTATGGGACTGAATGGCTGCCAAAAAAGTTCCAGCTTACCCCCCAAAGAACTATTGCTGAACAGGCCCATTTCCCCCATATCCTAATAACTTTTCTCTTCCACTACCTCTGCTGGGTGGTGGGCTAGATAGAGGAGAGGTTGAACCCTTATTAAAACTAGGTTGCAAAAATCTTTGTG
>NC_034598.1:26427406-26436091 GCF_900095145.1 Mus pahari
GTTGGGTGCTGGATCAGCCTGCGGACAGCCGCCAGGTGAACACCCCTCCTGGGCAGGAGAGGCGCAGGGCCCACCTGTCCCCTTCTTAGACCTACCATGGCCCCTGTGTGGGCACTGACGTCTCTAGCTACAGTGCTCCTGATGTCAGGGATGGTCACTATGGAAGGGCAAGTAGTATAAGGTTCCTGGACAACCACGGGGTTTGGGGATACTACTGCATATAGTGATGGGCAGCACTCCAGCAGGGACCTGCCCCACAATGAGTCCAGAAGGCCAAGAAGTATGCACTACTGCAGAAGGCCTTCGTGCACGTGATACCGACAGGTTAGCAGATGAGAGGGAGGGGCTTGGAGAACACGCCATGTTCTTGGGGCATGCACTCACGGGTAGGAGAGGTAGACAGAGAGAGCAGACAGGGGGGCCACCTCTAATCATAGTACATAAGTGTAAGTACATAGTATATACTCTACCATCCCTTCTGCTACCACAGCAGTGTATTGAGCATCCACATGAACAGTCTTCCCTTCCTCCTGACCTCACAGGATCTTCCCAGGAACCTCTGCCCATGATTTCCTCTGCAACCTCAGTTGACCTACTAACTCCCTCTTGGCCTGTGTATTCTCCCTCTCTCTCTCTCTCTCTCTCTCTCTCTCTCTCTCTCTCTCTCTCTCTCTCTCTTTCTTTTTTCTTTTGGTTTTTCAAAGCAAGGTTTCTCTGTATAGCCCTGGCTGTCCTGGAACTCACTCTGTAGACCAGGCTGGCCTTGAACTCAGAAACCCACCTNNNTCTGCCTCCCAAGTGCTAGGATTAAAGGCGTGCGCCACCACTGCCCAGCAGCCTGTGTATTCTCAATTGGACAAGTCAACTGAAACAGGAAGTTGCTATACTTCTAACTCAGACATCTGGTCTTCTTATCCCACAAATGGGACAGTGGGAGGTGCTTGCTCTCTTGGGGATCCTTGTCTCCCTACCCCAGAGCTCACATGCTCCCTCTCTAAGGGCTCAGCAGTACCTGGGATCCACAATGACATTGAGGAACATGCAGCTCTCTCTCCTGCCCAATGGGCCATGTGCCAACACCTGCCTTCTTCCCCTGAGCTATCCATCACTGTCCTGGCATGTCGGTAGGGAGATGGCTTCATTAGCTCCCCCTGAGCCATCCATCCTTGGGCGCAAAGACAAATGAAGCCTTTGTACCCCTATTGACACAGAGAGCTCAGAATTCTCAGAACTTGAGGGCATCTCTGTTCTCTGTGCAATTCCCCCACCCGAGGTCACAGGCAGGAGGGATCCCTCACCCCTGTCACCAAACCCAATGCACCCATTATTAGAGGGGCCACTGAGTTACTCCAGTCTTCAGGAGTCTATTAAAATGTACACAGCTCTGGCAGGAGGAAGAAATGCATTAAGAGCTTGGGACCAGAAGACAAGGTGGCCCTGTGTCTGCTCTGGGAACTGGGTGACTACCTTACCAACTTCATAGTGGAGCCTGAACTTCCACATTTTTAAGTGAAAGAATTTATCTAGAATCATTTTTTTTTAAAAAAAAAAATGGTAAAGTCTGATTGTGACTTGAAGCTCGTTTTCTTTTTCTCTTTGAGACAAGGTCTTCCTGTGTAGCCCTGACTGGCCTGGAACACGGCTGGCTTTGTACTTCCAGAGATCTCCCTTCCTCTACCTCCCCACTTGTGAGATTAAAGGTGTGTATCACCATGTCTGGCCTCCTGGGCAGCTGTAGAAGACATAAGGCCCTAGCATAAGAAGCTAGAAACACACGTAGGGTGAAGCCTCTGTTGTCTGTTGAAGAGGCCAGATGCTCCGTTCGATTGGAGTTCAGAAGTGAAGGCAGCGGTGGGAGGTGTTGGGGGATCGAGGAGCATGTCTGAGATCGGGGGAAGGCTCTCAGCTGGAATGAGAGCAACACAAGGAGTCAGGAGTGGCCAGAGAGAACAGCCAGAGCCTGGCTACAGAATCCATACCTGGGTCTTCTAAGCAGAGAGAAACTGCTGAGAGCTTTGTGGAGCAGAACAGACTTGAGCCTGAGGACCCCTGAGAGAACGCCTAATCCTGCCCTTCACATCACAGGTGGGAACCCGAGACCCAGCAGGAGGATGGCACAGGCCGTTAGAGCCATTGCCAGGCACAGTGAGCTTAAGCCAGTGTCAGAAGTAATTATGTTCTGAGGGGAGAAAATGTGTCCAGTCACTCTAGCCTGGGGACAGTAGATCCTTTAGCGAACAGCTCCTCTTGGAGCTACAGAAGCAATGGGGAGGTTGGGGGGATGGTCAGCACCAAAGTTTTGGACAGCTCCAGGCTCCTGGCATGGGCATCTCTCCCGGTGAGAATTTTACATCTTCCGCAGATACACGCCCACTATGGACACCTACTTTCCTAGTTTGCGTCCTAGAAGGGAGCGAGGGAGCAGCCAGGAGAGGGGTGGCGTGTTGACTTCTGTTATCAGTGGGCCCAGATGTAAAATGAATGCCTGTGATATTTATCCATCGCTAATAATAAGTGGCCTGATTTGTCAGGCAGGAGCAAAATCAAAGATGTCAATTAAGAAGAGAGAAAAAAAAATTAAAACCCAGCTGTATTTCTGCTGCACAGATGCTTGCTGGAGAAAGAGGCTACAGAACTTGAGACCTTCTCACCCTCACCCGTCACCCCTCCCATGCCCACCCACGCCTTCCTCCCCCTTCCTGCCCCTGACAACCCCCCCTCTCTCTCTTGCTATTTCTTCCTCCATGTCTGGTCCCCACATCTTATGATGTTTTGTCTCTCTTTCCCCCTTGTCTCATCCTCTCCTCGTCTCTCTTCTCCCTCTCACCTACTCCACTGAGTTGCCTAACCGTCTTATTCTGGATGATCAGTTCCCTCCCCCACACCACTCCCTCTTCTTCCTCCTTGGGTTCTCCTTTTCTCAACTGTTTGGCTGCTCTGGACATTGTCATTCCAGACTGGCCACTCCTACAGCATCAGGTCATAAAGCACATCCATGGTGTCACAGGGACGGGCGTGAGCCATGGAAATAAACCCCAGGAAACCACAGCCCTGGGTGTTCCCACTTTAGTCACAAGCCAAGCCTAAAAATCTAAGCAAGAAGTTCTCGGCTCAGGCCTTCCTTCCCTGGCTCCACACTCATCTTGCCTGGCTCTGGGGCCTCAAGTGCAGGTCTCTTCCTCACAGCTGAAGAGTCTGAACAGCATGAAGGATTCTCACTCTGCCTCTGGGCCATTCCTAGAGAAGTTGCAGAGAGAAAGGCCCCTGGGATGAGAATTCCAGAAGCCATTGCACGGTGAGTACTGTTCCAGAAGGGGATAGGGGATAAGGGAGCACCACCTGGGGTGCTCCATCCACTGGCATCATGGGAAACTGTAAGCTTGTCTGGAGAGCATCCACCTCCAGACATTGCAAGAGTTCTGAGCATGCACTCTTTCCTGTCTCTACCCCACTGGGGCCATAACTTTCAAAAATGGCTCACAGGTTATGGGACTCAGGATTCAGGACTGCTAGTACATGTGTGAGCCCTGGGCCCACTACCTTACCAGCCCACCGTGATTTTACACTGCAGAACATTGACTGGCTGTGCGTGAGCACATCCTGAGATGTCGATAAGGAAGCAAAGACATTGTTCCCACTGGTTTTTACAATAAATTAGCACACCTACTTACAATAAGCATAGCTTTTCCCTTTCTCCATCTCTCCATCCCTGGGACATGCGCCCCCTTGTTCAGGTCTCTGAGTGTAAACTTTAGGCTTCCCCTCTAAAGAGCCTACTTCCCCATATTACCCTTCCTCCTGAGGGTCAGTCGGAGCTGTCCTTGGCGAGGTACAGTGCCACATGGCTTCTCCAGTGGACACGCCACCTGGACCCTTTGGAAGAGCCTCAAGTATAGCATTCATCACCCAACTCTAGTCCCAAGTCTGTCACTTGTGAAGACTTCAGAGGGTGAGTTATACCATCAGAGCCATCCGCCATCCATGATCTGATTCTCCCCTCACCGTAACCCAGGGAAGAGACGGCGTAACACTCTTTTTATCTTAAATTCCAAACAAGAAGCACAGCTCCCTTTAGAGTCTGAAACTGAATCCAGACCCCATGTCTTGAAATCCTCTCTCTCGGTCCTTTGTCCTCAGGGCCTGTTTTGAGGATAACCTGGGAATCACACGATGCTGAGCAGGAGATGCCTGAAGTTCAAGTTTCTATACCACGTCTGTGTTATCTAGGTGGAGACCCTTGGGAGGACATTAGAATACCTGAGGTCATTAAGATCGGGGCCCTGGTGTCAGCAGTGGTGTTTGGGGTGAGAAGAGATGTCCTGGGTGACGTCTGGGCTCTGTCTCCACGTGTGACGCCCTTGCTATGTTACAGAGCATCGTGTTACCAGGGGTTCATGCCATGCTTTTGAGATCTCCCAGCTTCCAGAACCATGACCCAAACAAGCCTCTAGTCTTTATGAATAATCTGGTCTGCAGGAGTCCGCTACAGCACCAAAAAACAGACTAAACCAGAGGCAGGTGTCATAGAGAAAGGCATGGCTGTCCCAGCCAATGCCCACAGGTCTGTAAAGATACTCACCGATCTCACAGAGTCCAGAAACACTGCAGGAGTCTGTGGGTTAACTCTCACCCATGAGCTGTGGCATATGACTCTGGGCTGGTAATCCCATGGAACTTTCTAAAAACCTATATCTTGCTCCTTTTTACCCTTTAAAAAATGAATGAGAGTGCATGTGGACACATGCAGGCTTGCGCGTTGGCAGGAGTTGCTTCGTGTTCTTCAGACATGTGGATTTGGGGGATTGAACCCAGATCCCCAAGCCTGGCAGAAAGCCCCTCTACCTCAAGCCCCCCTACAAGGAAGGTCACTCCCAACCACTCCAGGAAGCAGCACTCATTATTCCCTGGAAAAGCTTCCAGCGGATATGAGCCAGCCTCAGTTACTCTGTGGGATCCACTGTAGGGCCTTATGGGTCCCCTCCCCATCCGACAGTTCCCTGGGTGTGAGAATCAGTCTGCGTCACCTTTGGGGTGTTGGGGGATGGGAGTATGTGCAGTTTGGGGGCGGGGTCATACACGAGTGCATGTGGAGACCTCAACCTCCAAGTATTGTATGGGAGTCATCTGCCTTGGTTTTTGAGACAAGGTCTCTCGCTGGGACCTGAGGTTTGCCAGGTGGGCTATGCTGTCTGGTCATTGAGCTCTCCTGACCCAACTGTCTCTGCTTCCCCAGTGCTGGGTTTCCAAGTGCACATGCCACACCTGGCTCTTCTGTATCCAACTCAGCCATCTTGCCAACCCAGGCTTTATCGTTGAGTGGTCATAACAACTCCCTACAAGCTGTATCTCGGGGGGCTGGTGAGATGGCTCAGTGGTTAAGAGCCTGAACTGCTCTTCCGAAGGTCCTGAGTTCAAATCCCAGCAACCACACATGGTAGCTCACAACCATTCGTAATGAGATCTGATGCCCTCTTCTGGGGTGTCTGAAGACAGCTACAGTGTACTTACATATAATCAATAAATAGGTCTTTTTTAAAAAGCTGTATCTTGTCCTTGTCTAAGCTGAGTGCAGGCAGTGTGGACCAGAGGCTGCGGCTAGGGGCCTCACACGGGCATGTTGGGCTCCGTTCTGGTCTCTGCATCTCTTCCCCATGCTCCAACAGCTGAGCTCATCAAGTTCAGTAGCTCTGTTCTTTCTTTCCCTCAGTCCAAACCAGAGTCCCCTGGGGACCCACTTTGTCCCACTGTGACTTAGTAGAGACAGACACCAGCCTGGGTTTAAGCACAAATGGCTGTGGACCCTTGAGGGAATGCAGGTGCCTTGGAAACACAGTCAGGGCCAAGTGCTTGTGGGGCAAGACTTCCTCCAGGGTCCAGGGTCTGTATACCAACATGCTGAGAACCACAGGCCTGGCAGTGAACCCAGATCATCCCTGCCCCCTCTCCCAGCATCTCCCCCCTCCCAACCCCCCAGAAGGGTTCTATTAATAACTTGTGATACCATTAGCTTTTGCTGTCACCAGCACTGACAACTCAGAGCTGTCTGCAAAGACACAATGAATGAGAACTCTTAATTAACACCTCCCTTAACGAAATAAATTAATTTTATGCAGTCATGATGTCAGCAATGTGACTTGCAAAGATGGCTGAGGCGACATGGACCCACCGGGCAGGGCTACAGGGCACATCAGGCTGGCTAGGCACAAGGCATGAGTGTGGCTGCTCAGGCCAGCCTGGTGACTTAGAAATGACTTGGAGCCAAGGTGGCTTCTCTCAGCTCTCCCTCTGGCTCCTGAGCCACCATGAACAGCTCTTTTCTGGGCCTCTCTTACCCCTCAGTAAAGTGAGCTTCATCTCTTGTCCTATTATCTCTCAAAATTGTGAAGAAGATTGAAAAGAAGTGAGATAGGAAGGAGTTTAATACGCTGTAGAGTGCCATGCACAGCTGAGATACAGTTTGATACACTGTAGAGTGGCGTGCACAACTGAGAAACTGATACACTGTAGAGTGCTGTGCTCAGGTGAGATACAATAGAATGTGACAGTCCCTGGAAGCCCTGAATTTTTCCAAGAACACCCCAAGACAAAGGGTACCCATCTGTGACCTTGACCCTCAGAAAGGCACTCTGCTGACAGGGGCTGACTACTCTGGGAGCTACCTTCCAAAACCCTCCCTTCAGCCCTTGTCTTAGGCTGAATGGCGCTGAGCTGAAAGAGCCTCAGTCCAGCCCAGTCCTACCTGGGTTCAGCATCAGTATCACGCCCACCAACCTTACTCCTTAATCCCCACCCAACGGAGGCTAGCCACCCCTCAGCTCCCAGGTCAGTGCATGGCAGGACTCACCCTAAGAGAGGTAGAGGTCCTGCTTCCCCAGGGCTTCCTGCTGTGCTCCTATGAAAGTGGGGTACCCTCCTTCTCAGTATCCTCTCAACACTTAGCCATTACCAACCACTCTTCCCAGTGAGCACTGTACCCAGGCATCTGTGCCCAGAGAGATCTAGCAACTCTCCCCCTCGCCCCCCCCCCAGGTCATACAGCATAGCTGCAGCGCAGAAATGTCTGATAGCCAAGCAGGGACCCTCTAGTCCCCCTTAGGGCTGGAAGAAATGCTGTCCTTGTGTTCCCTCCTAACTTTCCTAGCCTAGGGGTGCAGCAGTGACTAATTCATTCTCTTAGCCAGTCACCCCAATATTCCCTGCATACCCACAGCCTGCCAAGCCCACAGGGATCCGTGATTGACAGAACAGGCATGGCGCCAGCTCTCCTGTGCACATAGGCTGAGCAGAGAGAAAAACCGTTCCCTGGTAATTGCAATAACCACTTCACAGTAGCTGCCTCCATTCCTCCCTGACACACACACACAAGCTCCGGGCTGGCAAAGTGAGGGCATGCCCTGGAAGGAGCTGTAATGGGCCCAGCAGGGAGAAATGGGTTCACTCTGTCCATCTGTACTGCTACCAGAAAAGAGGCATCGTTGGTGGCCGTGGGAACACAAAGTGCTACGTTAATAACCTAGTCCACGTGGGCAGGGGAAAACAATAATGTCATCCCATCCCCAAGCCCATGGTGACCTCAACTAGAACCCCGCATCTCTGTAGCCATAGTGGAATGGCTAGAGACAAAAGCCAGACCAGGGCAGCAGCCCCCAGCCTTTCCCATGTATGGGCCAGTAGCCCAGTGCCCAGAGCCTAGAGCTTGTGACGGTCAGCAGATTCCAGAACCTTCCTCAGGCCCCTTGGGATAATGAAACACGTGACCTCATCTTCCCTTCGCAGAGCACCTGCCAGGCTCAGCTTGCTGATTTCTCAGAAGCCTCCTCGAGCTCTCAAACTGGTCACCCCAAAATTTTCAGAAGTGGGAGCAACAGAGCCTTGTTGCCTCTCATTTTACACGGGCAGCTATATGGCCCGATACCTGACCTCAGAGCCCCCCCACACCCCCAACGCCTCCTCTAAGAACTACATCAGCTTACAACACCAAGTCACAGGGCTGTAGCACCTGTAGCCATTCTTGGAATGGGGACAGCATGACTCCTGCACTGGAGGTCCAAGATACATAGTCACATCTAAAGTTTCTTTGCCCAAGTCCCCCCCCCCACACACACACACACACAGCTCTTTGCCTCTGGCTAACCTCAGGCCTCCGTTTTCATCCCTTGGAAGGTGCGACACCTCTCTACTCAAGGCAGGCTGAGCAGGCCAGTTCTGTGCCATCCTGGGATAGCTTCATGTCCTAAGGAACCTGCACCCTGCCTGGCCCTGCTGACCCATACACACACACCTGTGGCCGTCACCCAAGGTCTATGCTGAGCATCACGCTCTCTGGGTTTTTAATTAGGGTGCCTTGGCAAAAGGAAACCTGAGGGCCAGGTTGACCCAAGGTGTGCCTTCCCACTTCCCTACGTTCCACTCTCTTTCCACCTCTTCCCTTGTATGTGAGCTCTCCAAATATCCAGGCCTCTGTGCTTCACTCACAAGAATCTAAAAGACATCACAGCCACATGGGGCCTCTCTGTGGTTTGAAAGCTGCAACTATTGACCCGAATTTCTCAAAAGAATAACTTCCTACGGGTAGAATTGTGGACATGAAGGTGTTTCAAAGACATCTTTCAGGCACACACACCCCAGGCGGCTATACTACGTTTGGAGTGAGATTTTCTTTCTTTCTTTTTTTTTTTTTTTTTT
>NC_034598.1:26436682-26443632 GCF_900095145.1 Mus pahari
AAAAAAAAAAACCTCTGGGTTGAAGAGTGAGTTGGAGAGCTTTGGGGGGAGGGGATTCTGGAGTTTGGGGTCCGGATCAATGTGGCAAGTACCTGGCAAGGTGGGACATGTCCGCTGGGCTGCAAGCTCACCTGTACCCCAATCTGCTCTTGCCTTTGCTTGAAGTTTCCTTGTGCTCTGCTGCTTCACGGGACCCATCTTGTGCTCTGGGACCCTTGTGACAGACTGTTGAGAAGTCTAGGGTCTGGTCACCAAGGCAGAGCCACGGACGAGGTTTAGTTTAGTGACATAAGGTCTGGGCCCAGGGTGCCACTGGGTTTTCAGGAACCCAGAAGGAGCCCCTTGATGGTCTCAATGACTTAAAGACTGGCAAAGTGAGATGCTATTCATCGCGGTCTGCATCTGCCTGCTGCCTACGCTGCTGGATCGGCAACCAGAGCAGTTCAGCTCAGCACCCCTTAGCAGAACCCCAAGTCCATGCCCCCACACATACTTAAGGAGGACAGCGGCTCTCGAGCAATGGTTCTCTACCTGTGGGTGTCGACTCCTTTGGAGGGGGTCAAATGAGCCTTTCACAGAGTTCACATAGCGGATACCCTGCACATCAGATATTTAATTACATTATGATTCATAACAGTGGCAAAATTTCAGTTATGAAGTAGCAATGAGAATAACTTTATGGTTGGGGGTCATCACAGGATGAGGAACTGTTTTAAAGGGTCGTGGCCTTAGAAGGGTTGAGAACCACTGTTCTAGAAGAACCTGGGACTGTTGGGGTATCTCTACAGAGCTCTGGAACTGCCTTGAAGAGGCTCCGGAGAGAGGTCCTAGAGTGTCTTTTCTGTCCTTCTCCTGTGCTGTGTGACATTGAATAAGTCCTCTCCCCACTCTGTACCTTCAAATCTTGTCTACAGGAGGCAGGCCTGGAGGACAGCGATCATCAAGTAAGGTCAGGAAGGGTGACTCTCAGATCCTAGGTGTGCTGGCAGCTTTTGTATGTCAACTTGACACAAGCTGGAGTTATCACAGAGAAAGGAGCCTCCCTGGAGGAAAGGCTTCCATGAGATCCAGCTGTAAGATATTTTCTCAAGTAGTGATCAAGGGGGAGGGCCCAGCCCATTGTGGGTGGGACCATCTCTGGGCTGGTAGTCTTGGGTTCTAGAAGAAAGCAGGCTGAGCAAGCCAGGGGAAGCAAGCCAGTAAGCAGCATCCTTCCATGGCCTCTGCATCAGCTCCTGCCTCCAGGTTCCTACCCTGTGCCAGTGCCTGTCCTGACTTCTTTTGGTGATGAACAGCAATGTAGCAGTATAAGCTGAATAAACCCTTTCCTCCCCAACTGGCTTCTTGGTCAGGATGTTTTGTGCAGGAATAGAAACCCTGACTAAGACACTAGGCTATGGCACCATATAGGTTTTTCAAAATGCAACATCCTGCATCCCAGGAAACACAGGCCTGATGGTGGAGACAGGGTCATCACCAGCCGAGTCCCCAGGAAGTAAGAACCCTTTGAAGTCTCAACAGCAAGCTCATTGGGCTCTAACTCTCTCCCTTCGCTCCTGGGCTCCAAACAGCCTGGGCAGCTGCGAGCCCTCATGGCAGCTAGGGTGACCCTGTTCATCCTACAGCTGTTCTCACTGAGGGGAGGGGAGCTTTTGAGTGAGCCAGTCAAAACTCTGTGGTCAGTGATCATGTGAGGCTCAGATTGGTGGCACTTGAAACCATGGGTGTACACACAAACAGGGCTCTAATTAGTGGGATCAGAATCCATGAACAAGCATGAGACCTCCCTTATTCATACACACACACACACACACACACACACACACACACACACACACACACAAGCTGTTAGCCTGGGAGGTGTCTGTCCTACTTACTTCTCCAGTTCCAGTGTTGCAGACTCTAGGCCCAGGAAAAGGTTTTTTGATGTGTGCTGGGGTTTTTGATGACCTATGGCCTTCGTCGTGGGTAGAGCAGGCTCAGAAAGAGAAGACAAGACCTAGAGTGATGGTTCTCAACCTTCCTGATGCTGTGACCCTCTAAGGTATCATGGTGTGGTGACCCCCCCCAACCATAAAATTATTTTCGTTCCTGCTTTGTAACTAAGTTTGTTACTGTTACAAATCATAACGTAAGCATCTGACAGGAGGGATAGCTGATGGGACCCCTGTGAAAGGGTCATTCCAGCCCTCCCGTGGGGTCGCGACCCACAGATTGAGAACTGCTGCCCTGGAGTGTTTTAAATCATCAGTAACAGCAAAAAAACGAACACAGCCAATGGAGTGTAAGAGTGGCAGGGGCAGAAACTCCAGATGGCAGAGACTCAGGAAGGTGAGTAGCTGTGAAGTGCTAAGACAGGGAGTCCCGGCCCCCAAAGAGCTTCAAAGAGCCAAGTGCCAAGGGACCCAATAGCCTAGGAGCTTAGGGGCTGCATGCGCAAGCGCCAAGTTCCGGCCAAAAGCCTCTGGCCTGAGAACGCTAAGTCTCTGGGTCAAAGCCAGAGCTGCCATCCATCCCCAGAGGGGGTGAGTTAGAGTGACATATTTAGGGGTTTACACAAACAGTCCAAAAGCCACTGGCGGGCTGGCGCTCCAGCTGCTGAAGGGCTGGTCCCTGTGGACTGTCTCTACCTGATTAAAGCAAGAGGCCCTCAGCCCGCGATCCGTGACACTCTCTCGGAACAAATGCTCGTGAACAAGTACTTTTTAGCCACAATCCGATGAGCAGGACCCTAAAGTTCAAAGGCAGGCCCATCCATCCCTATCTCTTTCAACCCAAGATGGACCCTCTGAGTTGCCTCCCAAGCAACTGGGGGACCTCTGGCTGAGAGCCCAGCGATTTCTTCTTGAGTGGAAGGAAGAGGCAGGAAAAAGAGCCCTTCTGCTACAGAGAACTGGTGGATCGATCTGAACAAGAAGTATACACCTCTCTCTCCTCCTCCCACATTTTCTTCCTCTCCCTCCCCTCTCCATCCAGTGAAGGATGGAACCATACCAGAAGTGAATGCCTCAGCGTCAGCTGTAATACAGGTCAGATGCAGGCAAGTAGCATACACACATGTGCATATCCATCCACCATGCCCACCCTCTAACTACAGCAATAGTTCTCAACCTTTGGTCGTGACCCCCTTTGGGGTCGAATGACCCTTTCACAGGAGTCACCTACGACCACTGGAAAACACACATGTTTACATTATGATTCATAACAGTGGCCAAATTACAGTTATGAAGTGACAGTGAAATTAGTTTTATGGTTGGGGGTGTCACAACATGAGGGACTGCATTGAGACGCAGCCTTAGGAAGGTTGAGAACCAACCACTGAGTTTCAGTATCAGACCAGGGCCTGGGGCAGACCAGATAGGAATATTACAGAACCCGTGTGCCTAGACAGTCCCAAACCAATAGCAAAGACAGCATGAAGAAGGCTACCTGTCCCGAGACAAAGAAGGGTAGACAGGGCCCCCAGGAACCTAAGGCCTCTGCTCTCCCTAAAGAGACAAGAATGGGTGCAACTAGTCACCCAGCGTGTAGCACAGGCCGCCCCATCTCTCTGCCATTCTAACATAAAGTGGCCAGGCGGAAGGACCCTTAAGGTCATCTAAGACACATTCCCTTGTACAGACATCTGGGCTCCTGAGAGCATGTGCCCATACCAGGAGCCCAGAGGGTAGCATGACCACTAAGTGCTCAGGACAGGAGCAGCAGGGTGACGTCTGAGCCTGCCAGTGAAGACTTCTAGAGAGATGAGAGCTCAGCTACGACTGTGGTATGGAGCCAGAAAAGTGGGAGCCCAAGTGAAGAAACCAGGAAGTACAGAGCTAAAGATGAGAATAAAACAAGCCAGACCCAGGCTGGAGAGATGGCTTGGTGGTTAAGAGCACTGACTGCTCTTCCAGAGGTCCTGAGTTCAATTCCCAGCAACCACATAGTGGCTCACAACCATCTGTAATGGGATCCGATGCCCTCTTCTGGGCTGTCTGAAGACAGTGACAGGTGTGCTCATATAAATAAGATAAATCTTTAAAAAAAAAAAAAAAAGGCACAATGACTAAGCTAAGCCAGTGGTTGCAATACAGTTATTAAGTATCACCAAAAAGAACTTTATGGTTGGTGGGGGGTCACCACCACATGTAGGACTGTATTAAAGGGTCACAGCATCAGTAAGGTTGAGACCCACTGGGCTAAGTGCAAAGACTGTATATAGGAAGCCTACCAGGTGTGGGCAGGAGTTTGCCCTAGTTATTGCCCCCCCCCCAGCACTGTGTCTGTCAAGGTCTCTCTGTCCTGCCTGACAAGCTGGGGTCACCCCAAACCCACTGATCTGTGTCCCCCCCCCTTACTCTACGAGAGGCCAGTTAGAGAGCTACCTTCCCGGCTTTCATTATTTCCCATGTCCAAATTTCTTTCCCTCGCTTTTTTTCTTGCTAAGAGATAATTTTTAAAAGTGAGTCCCTGAGCTCAGCCCTTTCCAGCCTCGTTAATTCCGTGCCCTACCTCATTTGTTCCGAGGACCTACTTTCTCCTCCCAGCTGCCTCCTCCCAGCTGCCGCCCTCCTCCCACCAGCTATATTCGGGTTTCTGCTCCGTCCTTGGTAACCTTGTGCACCACTTAGAGTACTGCGTGTGTTTTTCTCTGCCAAGCAACTCTGGATACAAAGGAACCGCAGAGGTCAAGCATCTGCTCGCATCCAAACCCTTCCTCACACCTGAAATCAAGATCCCCTTTCCTGCGTGCCAAGCCCAAGGTGATCCGGTCTCAACTACAAGGGCAGGATGCTTGCTGCCCACACAGCCTGCAATGGACGCATGGTAGCTTTCACTAAGCCCAGCTTCTTCCAGAAAGAAAGAGGCCGCTGGAGACTCACCGTGCTCCCTTGACATGGATTCCCTGAGAGTGCTCTGTCTGAGTCTAGTCTCCAAGAAGAGGGCCCCTCACATCTTCCTTGGGCATCTATTGGACCTGATGTTCTTGGGATGAGCAGGACAGGGCACCAGGCATCATCCTTGCCTTGCATCACAACTGATACCAAGATATTCATCCCTGCCCCTTCTGCAGCCAGTGTGCTGGGGAGCAGTAGGAATCTAGGAACATCTTCTCTATGTGCGCTGGATATTGCCATGGCCTCTCCCTGCTCGGGAGCCACACAGCCCTCAGGAAGCATTGAAAAGAAGTAATGAGACACATGACAGCAGCCAGCCCTCCCCTGCCCTGTCCAGCATCTGCTTCTGCATCCTGAGCAATGCACACTCCCTCTGCAGAAGTACTTTGTCCCCTGTCCAAGGTGGGGAGGCTGGAGGGCTGTGACTTGAGCTCATAGGACAGCTGCCACATGCTTGGAGGCTGGGCTCCGGCCGAAGTTGCCAGCCATCCAGTCCCAGAGCGCATTTTTGTATTAAAGCCTTTCGGGCTATTGTTTGACTGGCTTTCAGACCCTGACAGTGAGTTTTCCATTGCTGAATATTGAGTCCAGTGTGTCCATCTGCCCAGGTGTCTCTGCTGTGGAAAGTCTTTAGAAACCTATCGGGGTTTCTCTTGAGAGGGTTGGCCCTTAAGGACTAACGATGCTAAAATTCCTTCTTTGGGGGTAGGGGGGAGAGAAAGTATCTATTCCTCCCTTTAAGGTTCCAACAAATCAAGGTGCAATACTATCACAATTCACTCAGGAGAACCAGAGTATATCTGGCCTATATACAGAGCAACCCGTCAGGGATTATAGGCGGGAGCCTGGGTGGCCTTAAAGAACTCCTCCTGGGCAGTCTTCACCTGTCACAGCTGCCTCCACCCATGGCTGTGCAGATAGAGTCGGTTCCCCTTGTCCTTCCACACATATATACTCTGGCACTTCCCTCAGGCAACGTGCAATCTGGACAGAATCTGATTGGGAGGAACGGATGGATGCTCGGGTGAAGAGCCCTGACCCACCCACCCCTCCTTCTATATAAAGGAATATCAATAGTCAACGGGCCAGCCATGATGAGAGTTTTCAAGAGACCCAGCAGACCTGAAGATGATGGTGGCTTGGCTCCGAGGATAGCCCTGCACAGCACTCCGACCCTTTTGCCTCCCACTCCTGTATCTTTTCCACCTCTCCTTTCCGCAGGGGTCTGTGGTCCTTGGAGGGAGTGATAAAGATGTCTGACTGCTCTCCAACTCCAGCAAAGTACGGAAACCTCGAGCCCTCTTGGCATCGGAAAGTCTCCGAGTATTCCTTACACAAATGAGGAAGAGCGTGAAGAACAGGAAAAATACCCAAACACACTGACTGCGGTGATGAGGAAGAACCATTATAATAGCGTTATAATAGCAAACACAAACGCAGAGGGGAGCATCTTAGCTGCCACATCACTTAATAACGCTGTGGCAGTTGCTTCCCTGCTGGAGCCTGTGACTTCCCTGGTCACAGGGCTTTGTCTAAGGTCCCAGCACCTGATGTGGCTCTCCCTGAGTCCAATCGAAAAGTTGCGTCTATCTATAAACGTGTAACACGCACTCACATACATGCATCACCGTTACACAAGCTGGTGCGTCTTTCCTGGTACTTCCATCGTGAAACGTGGCAGATCCAGCAACCTTAGTAGCAACTTCTGACAGGCACCACAGGAGCCAGCCTGAGGCGGGGAGACACTTTTAGCCCAGCCCGAGCCTTATTTCTCCGCCTTCTGCAAACCGCGCGCATGGTGCCTTCAGTGATAGGGCCTCAGCACCTGGCTCTGGAACAGAAGTGACAACAGCCTGTCTTGACCCTCCCCTAACAGTGGAATTCTCTGCAAACTTCTGGGATCTCCTACTTCCACACACACAAGACACCCTTGTTTACTCTTTAGCATTTACGGGCCCAGACTGGTGCAGAATTCTTCCAGTTGGCACCTATGTCTTACCCAGCCATAAAATTTCCACGAACGCTACAGCTACACCTGGCCTTGTACCTTCTGTAAACATACCCCGCCCC
>NC_034598.1:26443809-26446677 GCF_900095145.1 Mus pahari
GGGGGGGGGGGGAAGGGAGGTTACAAAGATGACCTTGGGGAAGCACTTTGAAAGCTTGTTGTCATCTGTTTCGAGCACGTGCCGGGTGATTATGGAAGTTCAAAACCAAGATGCTCCACTAAGGTCAAAGCTAGGGCTTAACACAGCACCAAAAGATTCATCCCTTTGTATCAACGGCTTCCTCAATGGATCAGTGTTGGGGAGAGCAGCATGGATTGGAGACTGACCTATCTTTCCACACTCCCCAGCTCTCTGAGCCTCTTCACTTGAGTGTTCCAGAGTGCCTGAGGTTTCTCCACCAGAGGAACCCAGTGAGACTTGCTCAGGTGAGGATGAGACTCCGTTGTGTTGCTGGTTACCTGGATCCCAAGAGGCCCTGGGCTGGATGGCACTGTGGCTGTAGATGCAGCTGTGGCCTCTCCACCCACCACACCTGGCTGCCCAGGAGGCCCATGCCTAGCACAGCCTTCTGCAGGAGGAATCCTTAGCCTGGTGTGGAGATGATAATTTCCCACCCTCGGGGCAGGCTTAATCATCTTTGGCTGCATTGTTTTATCATGGCTGCCTTCTGTGAGCTGCTCCTCCGGCTTTAAAGCCTTCCCAAAGCTCCTTAAAAACAATTTGGATTTCTAGTTTACCCGCCTCCCCCCCACCCCCGCCCCTTAGGAACTTGGGTTCAACACAAATCTTGTCGTCTGCCTTGAACTAGCCACAGCCTGTCTCTGTCTCTCCTTCTCTCTTATCTCTAGGCTGCTCTCCTTGTACAAGGTTCTTTCCACGGTGGATCAAGCCTCTTCAAGCCTCCAAAGCCTTCCCTACTGGATAAAAATCTTGTCCCACAGAGCCGTGGCTAAAGCTCCGTGAAAAAGTCTTCCTAAAGCTCCGTGCAAACCTGGCAGTCCTTCCTGAACCCGTTCCTCAGACTTCTGGTGAACGCAGGCCTTTCCTGTGAACTGGACTTTATACATTGTTTCCCTTATACTGAGATCCTTCAGCAGCACCCAGCCCCTCTATTGTCTGGCAGCCACACCATCTATGGGGACCCCCATGGTCAATCGCCAAGGGTCTCTGCCAAATCCTATGAGCCAGTCCATCATGAACCGATTCCTCTTGTCCTGTCTCAGGCTATGCAGCTCCTGTGTCCAGCACAGATGTGTGGTTATGTCACTCAGTATCCCTGCTTCTGATGACTCCGATGGCTCCCAGACCCCACAGCCTCACAAGCCATGCTACGAGAGATCCTTTATTGCTTGTTTAAAGCTTTTCCTTAATTCCAACCATTTTCGAAATTTTCGGCTATTCCCTGATTCCCAGAGTGTCTCCCTTTGACTGTTGCTAAGATCCCTGTGCAGGGTCTCTTACACTGTTGCTAAGCCCCCTGTGTCTACCTGCCTGGTCATATGTTTTCCTTTCTCTGTATCAAACCTTGGGCTCCAGGGTTGTCTTCTGACACCCCTATTTTACCTCTTCCTCTTTGCTACCTGACTCAAGGTTTTGGGGTTCTTTCCCCTTTGGCCTCCCATCTTTGAGAAGGGCCAGGTCAATACCTCCATCTCCCTCCATCTTGTATCCAACCATCCCATAGATTAGAAGCCAACCCAGGGGGTGTCAGTTGCATGTCTCTCTCATTGCATGCCCCGTCCACCCGCACACGCCTCCAGTCACCCTCCAGGCTGCCACCTTGATCTCAGATCCACAGCCAGGCCACCACTGCTGGTATTGCCACCACCGCTACATGACTCTCAGGGCTAGCAATGTGTGGTCTAGACCTTCATCTGTTCTCAGAATATGGCTATCTAGTCTCCTAGCACAGACCCCACCCATCAAGCAGGCCCGTCATTCCATACCATCTAGAAGTCAGACATCCAGGGATTTCCCCCAAGACAGCCCCCACTTAGGTGGCCTCACCTTAGTGACACACCTCACCACCTTCTGCTTTTACCATGCCAGGGCCACTAGTCCCCAAAAGCCACATTTGCCACATGCCGCACAAGAAGCCATGGCAAATTTTCCTCAGCAGATACCCCACCCTTAGGCAGGATGACATCAGCTCTTCCCAAATTCATCTCGATTTTGTATCCTGCCTAACATGCCAGTTATAGCTGAAATTCCTTCTTTGGGGGAGATGTGAAGAGTGTCTACCCCTCCTCTGACCCTTCCAATGACAAACCAAGGTTCAATTCTGCCTAAAGGTCGCTCAAAGGTCACCCTGGGAACCAATGAGTTTGCTAGGGAGAGGAATTATACAGAGCAATGGGAGAGGGAGTATGGGAAGGAGTGAGACTGACCTTAAAGCAACGACATTGGATGGTCCAAACCCAATATGGATGATGAAGCCCTCTCCCGGAGTCCTGCCGAGCCTAAATCTTCTAGGCCCTTCCTGAGATCATGCGCAGTTGGGAAAGAATTGCATACAACTGGTTAGGGGGAATGGCTAGACATCCAGGTGAAGACCCAGCTGTGATGAGCTTTTATGAGCAGGCACAGGTGATCTGATGAAGATGCTGGTGGTTTGGGTCAGAGAACAGTCTTGTATAGGAGCCAGTGACAGTCCCAGGCATGGTCATCAGAGAGAGAGAGCTGAATAAAGGCACTTGCGGCTAAGCCTGAGTTTAATCCCTGAAACTCACTGTGATGGAAAGAGAGAACCAACTTCTACACATTATCCTCTGGCCTCCGGCTGTGGGAGTGCACATGCACATGAGCACACACCACATAAGTGTAATAGAGAATAATGTGGGGGCTGGAGAGATGGCTCAGTGGTTAAGAGCACTGGCTGCTCTTGCAGAGGTCCTGAGTTCAATTCTCAGCAACCACATAGTGGCTCACAACCATCTGTAATGGGATCCGATGCCCTCTTCTGGCATG
>NC_034598.1:26446852-26482369 GCF_900095145.1 Mus pahari
AAGAAGAAGAAGAAGAAGAAGAAGAAGAAGAAGAAGAAGAAGAAGAAGAAGAAGAAGAAGAAGAAGAAGAAGAAAAGAAGAAGAAGAAGAAGAAGGTATTCTTCTGAAATCCTGAAGACAAATCAAAACATCATCCCCACCCTGCATCTTGCACCCTGCACCCTGCACCCACCCTGCACCCAGGGAGGGAGTTTACCCAGAAGCTGCATTCCAGAGAAGGAGAAAGCCCACACAGGGACCATGAATCCCAGCACTACAGAGCCATGAGTCACAATCTCCAGGCTTGACCCATTCATGACCCTCAGGCAGGCTCCAGAAGCCCAGAGGGAAGAGCTTGGACCATGGACGACTTAAGAGTGCGGAGAGCCATGGAGGACCAAGGATGGAGGATCCACTAGTCTAGGGCCCGGGAATCTCAGACCCAGAAATGAGCATCAGAAGATGGGCAGAAGTTGACTCATGCTCCTTCTATTGAAGACTCTACACCCAAACCTGGGATGGGTACAGCAGGTGACCATGGAGACCCAAAAAAGTGCAGGAACTAAGAGTCCAAGACAAGGACCACTTCTCAGCAGAGTTCACACATGAGCTCTGGGGGGAGGAGGGGCTTCCTCCACACTGACCTAAGACCTATCATACTGCTGCATGCCCCTCTGTGGGACATACTGCAGAACGCTGGCACCCTGACACCACCACCAGTCAGGAAAGATCGTGTGAGGGTCAGGCAGGACCTTCCCCAGGTCCCATCAGGGTTCCATCAGGAGCTGTGGCCGAGAACTCCTTTCTTCGCACCCCGGGACACAGGAGTCCTGGCTAGCCACTGCCCTATAGGAGTTGAATGTAAAGATGAAGATCTCTCAGGAGTGTGTGTTGGCAGACACGCAGCTAAGAAGAGCTGCCTGGCCAGGCTCCGTCACTGAGAAGAAAACTGAGGTTCAGGGAGCGTGGCCAAAACTGAGGGCGGTTTGGAGATCAGGTGGGGTCAGCACGTACGACTTCTGATGGAAGCTAATGTGTCCTGCAGCCCTCTGGGGAGACTGGTTTCCTTCCTTGGTTTCCAGGTGACCTTGAGCCAGTCATCTTGATCCCTCTGGCACCTTCAAGAGGCCTGCCGCTAGGTCGGGGATGTAGGCTTGTGAGAGGAGAGGTTCCTAGAGCCAGATGACAGGAGGGGAGCAGAGTGGGTGGCTCTGGAGCACAGGGGTCCCCTGGTGCTTGGCTGGACTGGTCAGCAGGAAATCAGGACCTGATGAAGGACCGGAGCCTCCATCACAGAACTCCTCCCTTCGAGGGTAAGGGTACCACCCGTTCCCCACGACCACCCCACCCCCTGTAACCGCCACTGGTCCTGACCAAGCCACTCCAGCAATTTTTCCTGCCGATATATCACCTTTGCTTGTCATCTGTGGTCGTTCTAGGGGTGAAGGTGTGTGTATACACGCACACATGCATGTGCATGCACACGTGTAGGCACCTGTGGGTGCATGCATGCCATCCAAGACCAAAGGAATATGTGTGTGGGTATGGCAGTGGTCAGGGTTATCCAGTGCTTTGAATGTGGAGATAAAGCAAGGTGGAGGATGTCTGGAAGTAGGCACAGGTATTTAAAGCTATGTGTATTCTATGTGTGTAAATAGTTGTATGTATGTTTTATACCTCAACTTACCCATTACTGAGAGGAGGTAGAGTAGGGAGTCTGAGCAAACAGGGTGGATGGGGAGAGCCAGTGTCTGGGAGCAGGGGTGTGGCAGGGGGTGATGAAGCTGCACACACAGCTGACGTCACTTGATTCTGACCTACCACAGGGGTGAGGAGACCGGACTTGTGCGCCTGCATTTTCCTATGCCTGGTGATCCAGGGGACTCTGCTCCCAGCAAATGGGACTCAGGCAGAGAGGGATGGGGCCCCGTGACCTCCGGAGCCATCTGGCAGTTGGGGGTGTCCTCTCCCCACAGAAGTCAGACAGGGACACACAGAGGGACCACATCTCTGCCCACAGGGCCAGAGCAAATATGTTCAAAGCTCCCTGATTTATTAATGCTCGGTACAGATAAGAATTATTGGCCTAGAAATGGAGAAACTGAGCCCCAGATAAAGGAAACAGAACCCTGGGCCATACAGTCAGAGGAACAATCAGATTGCAGGACTTCAGTCCCTGGCCCTGACCTAGAAATGCCCTCTAAGGCCCTGGGAGGGATGGGACCCTGAGGGAGGGGAGGGGCCTAGAGGAAGGGCGGGGCCCGGGGAGGGGCGGGGCCACCTCCGCTATGCTTCTGTGCTGCTGTCTTCCTCTTGCCTGAGCTCCTGACTGAGGCAGCCCTCCCCCCTCCCCGCGTCCCCAGGCTTCTCCGCGCAGTAAACCTGTCTTATAAAAACCCGTGAAAAGGCCTGGCTGTCAGCCACAAAAGCCTTCTTGGTCCTGTACTCCGGCCGCATGTGGCTCTTAGCAAAAGCAGGAGTCAGTGAGATGCAGGCACTCAGAGGCTCTGTAAATCTATCCAAGATATTGTTTATCACTTCCCGACATGACTCTGTAAAAGCCACTCCGCTGAGTTTACAAATTATGGAATTCATTTGATGCTGGGGACCTGGCTTCTAGCCTGGGTGAATCCAGCAGGGTAAGACGCGGGGGCCTGAGCTCAGCTCCTGTCTAGCTGGGCAACCAACTCACAATAAATATTTCTTCCTCGGCCTCTCCATCTGTAAAATGGGGGCGCAGGCAGCTGGACCAATGAGACCTTGGATGTACAGACCCTGCTGGAGGCTTGGCAGGCGGATCTCTGAGCTCAAGACCAGCCTGTGCTAAAGAGCACGTTCCTGGACACTCATGGCTACACAGAGAAACTCTATCTCGACTCTCCCCCACCCCTTCCAAAACTCCTTGCATGCAGAACTTTCTGGTGACCACCTGCAAGGGTAAGCAGAGTCCTGATGAGTGGGGCTGGAGCCCCAGAGCCCTCCAACTGAGCAGTGCTGGGTACGGGGCCTGCAGCCTCCAGCTGTTCGCGGGCCCTAGGAAAACATCAGCCTGCCCCAATCTATAAAGGAAGAAATGAAGAGGGGAGACATCCCGGCTGGAAGCCACTCACACCCCTCCCCCAATCCCTGGATCACCCAAGCCTCTCCTCCAAGGTGGACACTGCTGAACCCGGCATTGTCCTTTTTTTTTTTTTTTTTAGCTCGCATCGACAAAGGAGGGTGGCTACTGTCTCTCCGGCATGCCTCCTCCTCATGCCAGGCATCCTCTACTCCATCTGCTGTGTGCCCAAACCGAAAGGGGGAGGGGCTTATGCCCATCATCCCGCCAACCCCCACCACACTCTCACAAAGGTGGGAACCCTCGGCACAGAGCAGTTATGGGTTCAACACCAAGACTGTGTGAAAATTTAAAACCTGCTTTTGCAGCCTCCTACCTCCAGGGGGAGCTCTCTAGCCCCTTGTACCCAACCAAGGGCTCACGTGCTATGGCTATATATTGTATATATTGATGTGGTGATGTCCTTCATCTCCTTCACTGAAGGGGGAGGGGTAACGGAAGCACCGCTCTCTAAGGAGGAGGAGGGAAGTGGGGTGGTGACCCAAGTGCCTGGGGTCACTGTCTGATCATCCTGCGCGCCCCCGTTCCGTTCGAGCTATGGCAACGCGATACAAGATGCTGCAGTCTCATGCGCTTCAGCATGCTGTATCCAAGGCAGGGGTGCAGGAGTCTGGGCTGCCCTAGTGAGGGCTTGGGCGTGAAGGGAAGCAGAGAGAGGAAGGAAGGCTGGGGCTTTTGTTTCTAAGAAGTTTGTGTGGGCTGGAGAGATGGCTCAGCGGTTAAGAGCACCAACTGCTCTTCCGAAGGTCCTGAGTTCAAATCCCAGCAACCACACATGGTGGCTCACAACCATCTGTAATGAGTTCTGATGCCCTCTTCTGGGGTGTCTGAAGACAGCTACAGTGTACTCACATATAATAAATAGATCTTTAAAAAAAAATAAAATAAAAAAATAAAAATTCTTGTGTCACTTATAAAAACTCTATCAGAGGGAAAAAAGGAAAAACAAAAGGGAATTTGTGTGAGGAGAGCCCTGTGAGGTGTTTGACTAAGGTGCCAAGGCCAGATACCAAAGGCCAGACCCAAGAGGCTCTGCATCTGAGCCCAGGTCCAGGTTGGCCACTCAGGACTCAGGAGTCCACCTCTTGAGCAGGTATCTCCTTGAATGTGTTTGTTTTGATTTGTTTTAAAATAGGGTCCGGCTGAGTAGCTCAGGCTGGCCTTGATCTCCCAGTCCCCCTGCCTCAGTCTCCTCTAATGTTATAATCACAGGTGCATGCCATCATATATGGTTTCTTAGATTTGGGGGTTTGGGGGGGCAGGGTTTCGAGACAAGGTTTCTCTTTGTAACCTTGGCTGTCCTGGAACTCACTCGGTTGACCAGGTTGGCCTCAGACTCAGAGATCTGCCTGCCTCTGCCTCCCCGAGAGCTGGAAGTAAGGTGTGTACATCACCACTGTTAGGCACTGGGGCTCTTAACCTTGTTAGTCTCTCTTCTAGCAAGTATAAGGGGCTACTTGTAAGCAGCAGTCCTGTAGGGAGAGGTGAGCCTACACCAGGCCAGGAGAGCTCCAGCCAAGCTCCCAGGCTACCCCCTAACCCCCCACCCCACCCCCACCCCACACAGGAGATTGACAGAGAAGAGACTGAGGAGGAAAGGACTGGATGAGGGAGTGCTCAGACGCTCTGGCGTTTCATCCCCTCCTCTGTGAACTGGGACCGTGGCCACTAGAAGACAAGATTGTCGTGAACAACACAGTCATCACCGAGCACGCTGTGCACAGTGGGCACCGGAGAAGTAGTTATTATTGCATAGGCAAAGGCCTTTGGCCTTCGGGGATCATGAGCTAATTGCCTCTCCATGGTCGGCTGTCACTCCAAACTCCTGCAGAAGCCACAGATCACCCTATAGCTCCTGAAACTCGATCACTGTCTAATAACGTCCCGGGGCCTTACAAGCACGTGCCCATGCACAGAGCACACGCATACAGGCACTGAAAGTCGGGCTGCCCTGGATTTGAAAGCTTCTGCAGATATTTCTGAGTTTCATCTTACAAAACAAAGTTATTGACGACCGTCCACACACACCCCCAGATGCATTGGGGAGACCACAGGCTGCATCCACTCGACAGCCCCACCCTACCCCAGAAAGATGGGAGCCCTCCCATGTGCTCATGACACGTCTCCTCCTGGCTAGGTTGACAGATTTGATTCCTTTCCGGCAACCTGACCTGTTAGCACCATGAACCCACAGTGGCCAGGCCAAAGCCAGCCAGGGGATGAGCCTTGTTTCTAGGCTGTGAAATGTAGGGTCACCAGGGACTTGAACATCCCTCTTAGGACCTCCCTGACTCCAAAGTTCCCCTAAGATCCCATGTCCCTCCCTCAGCCTAATTCCTTCAGTAAATATCCACTGAAAGTCTGTTCTAGGCTGGGTCGAAAGAGGCCCAGTCGTCACCAGCCTACCTCAGAGGAGCCTACCCCAGCCAGCCACCATGAAGTGAGCTCTGAGGGGAACCTGAGGTGAGAGAGCCCAGCAAGGAGCTTGTGACCAAGGGTCCCAACTCTGCTGAGCCACAGGATGTGACAATAGAAACGGGTGACTGTGGGGTCCATAGAAACGGGTGACTGTAAGAACAGATCGTACAGGGATCTGGAGGTCAGAAAGAACAAGGAACAGAAGTATTCGGTACAGGCTGGAGAGATGGCTCGGCGGTTAAGAACACCGGCTGCTCTTCCAACGGTCCTGAGTTCAATTCCCAGCAACCACATACCATCTGTAATGGGAGCTAACTCCCTCTTCTGGTGTGTCTGAAGAGAGCAATAGTGCACTCATATACGCAAATAAATAAATCTTTTTTTTAAAAAAAAAGTAGTATTCAGTACAGAGGGTCAGACATATCTCCTGTGCTCAGAGCAAGGGGTTCACACTGTCCCCCAGTTCCTGGACCCCTTAACCCAGCTCTGTATATCCACACAAGGAACCCCAAGGCTCCTGTCAAGGTACAAAAGTCCCTGCTCGGACTCACCTGAGACCTTTCTCTGAGATGTCCCCCAGCTCCGCCCACTCTCCAACCTCCACCTACACAGCAGCCACTGTCAAAGGGACATCAGGGCCACTGCAACCACCTGCCACCAGTCAGGACAGACAGGGGACACCTGCCATGTGGTCAGCACTGTAGGAACTTGGCAGGGGTCACAGGCCTCCTTTGGGATGAAAGGATCTGTTAAGGAGGGAGCCCCTCCTCCATGGCCTCACTCCACCCCCCACCCCACCCCCCAGACAAGGCAGAACTTGAGGTCTGGTACTTAGGGTCTGCTTTGCCCCCCTTCCAGACCAGATGCAAGCTTCCCAAGTCTCCATCATTACCTCTCCAGGAAGCCCGCCCGCTCTCCATACCTGTGGTCTCCCTGGTCCCCATTAGAGATCAAACTCAAGGCTTCATTCCTTGCCAAGGGCCCAGGGGGACAAGGAAGGGGTAGATGAGACCTCTAGGCCTCAAAGGTAGCTGCCGTAGGGGAGATTCGCAGCTGAAGGGGGGATCATGGCTGCTACCATCCGAAAAGAATCTTGCTTCTCTAACTTCAGACAAAGAAACAAGAAAGGAAGGAAGATGATGTCCCCGGTCACCTGTCTCTGCTCCCGAAGGGACCTCATTCGTTTTGCTCTGCTCAGCCCAGAAGAGGGAAAGGCCAGACAAAGGTGACGTATGAGTGTTAAAGAAAGAAAGACAAATTCATAAAACAGGGCATCTCTCTCTCTCATCCGCTCCTGCCCACGCCAGCCAGCCCAGCACCCTCAGCTCTTCCAATCCTTCTTGCAGCTGGACACCCCACCCGGGGACGGCAGCAGAGCACGGGCCCTCGGGTAGCTTCACACTGCCCGTGGGCAGAGAAAACAAAGCGTCCACGAGGACATGTGTGACTTATGGCTTTAATCTCCCTGATAGAAGGCCTTTAAAGATTATTTCAGGGATGAAAAAAAAATAATCCTGGGTAATGAATCAGGGCCTAAAGAAACTGATAAGCAGCGGGCACGCCGGCGGGGGCCGAGTTCCTGATTTAATTAAAGTCTCTCGGATACTCCCTGAGACAAAATCCATGGAGGCCATCAAGGTGATAAAAAGACTTCGGGTCCCTTTAAAGCAACTCACCTGCCTCGTGAATCTTCTCTCGAGTAGAGGGGGTGGACAAGGCTCCATCTTCAAGGACCCAGGGAGGGATAACTGCAAATGGCCTGGTTTGGGGCTTGTTAAGAGGACCTCTGGGGGGGGACAGAAGGTACTACACAGAGCTCAGGAGCCAGGATTGAGTCAGAACCTAAAGGATGCAGGGAAACAGGTCAGATCTGGGGCAGGATGCTGTGTGTCTGTGATGCTGTGTGTCTGTGATGCTGTGTGTCTGTGATGCTGTGTGTCTGTGATGCTGTGTGTCTGTGATGCTGTGTGTCTGTTGGTTCTTTGCTGTCCCTCTCTGGGACTCAGTCTCCACACCTGGTGTCCGCCAATGAGAGAAGAGAATGGGCCTTTAGGAAGCTGGCCTTCCGGGTCTGAAATCACGTGCTCCTTAGTTGGGAAGGAGGCGGACAGTGTCTCTGTGCAGGTGAGTTCCTCTCTTCCAGGGTAGGCTGGGAAGTAAACTGCAGCCAGCTCTGCCTCTGGGTTCTGCAAAGGCTCTGGAGAAGCCAGAAGGGCTGGACCTGGAAGGATGGAATCAGGAGCGAGCAGTGGTTAGGGGGTCTCTGTGTCCTTAGTTCTGGCTCATCCTCATGGAGGATGGACAGACAGGCAGGCAGGGCAGGTGACCATGAGATGACCTTGTCAGCCCTCAAGCCTTGACAAGATGCCGGGTACAGGGGGGTGACAATCACTCAGGGTGCAACAGGGTGGCTGGATGAGTTTTATTTTCAGATTTACAAAGGACAATCTGGAGCATGTTTGTGTCCCAAATGCTGCATTTATTCGCCACCTCTAGCAACGCTGCGCGTGAGTCTCCTGTACCCTGAACCTGGCCGAAAGCCCCTTCAGAAAGAAGCCCCGTGTAACCAGCAATGGATGTCACCCCTTGGGAACATGGCCCTGGAGCCTCTAAGGAAGTGGTGGGAAGGTAAAGAGAAGATTCCCTATCAAAACTGTAGGCTGGGATGGGCCAACCCTAAGCCCAGTCCCTGCTCTCCAAATCCTGGCCGGATCACAGAAGGACTGGTGCCAGGGCAGCCGAACACTGGCTGCCACCTAGTGGTCATAATGGGAATGACAGGTTGTGGCACCTAGAGTCACAGAAGTGTTCTATTGGGTGGGTGCTTGTTAATATTTTCACACCCCTCCTGGGGCTGGTGAGATGGCTCAGTGGTTAAGAACACCGACTGCTCTTCCAAAGTTCCTGAGTTCAAATCCCAGCAACCACATGGTGGCTCACAACCATCCATAACAAAAATCCGATGCCTTCTCCTGGAGTGTCTGAAGACAGCTACAGTGTACACACATATAATAAATGAATAAATAAATAAATAAATAAATAAATAAATAAATAAATAAACACACATATAATAAATAAATAAATAAATATTAAAAGAATATTTTCACCCCCACTTGACCAAAAAAGAATCTAAAGTCCAAGGTGAACCCCAAAACAGGTCCATATGGAAACCTAGTTTCCACTTCAGCTCTTCTCATTCATTTAATCACTGGGCCTAAGTGGTCATGTCTGTCAAATCATTTCACCATCAACAGCTCCCTGCTACCCACAAGTGAAATGGTCCTTCTCTCTGGTGGTCTGCAGAGCCTTCTCTGAGATAGCCCGACCCATACTCCTGCGACTCTTTATGCCTCCTTAAGACCCCAGCTTCCATCTTCCCTCCTCTCCTTGGTGTTCCAAGGCACCAGTCACTGTTTCCTCCCCCATCTGCCCTTTGTCCACGGCAGAGAAGCCCTGACTGCTCCACGCTGAGCAGGCTTTGTGGGTCTTTTCAAAGCTCACCTGATGCTACACTTGGATCTCCAAGCTTGTGCAGGTAGCACTTCCCCAGCCAAGCTAGTTCCCCAACTACCACGAAGCAGAGAGTAAACAGTAGGCGTCACAGCGATCCTGCCTGCCATGTTGAGTTGGCAGCCTTACCTGGGAAGCAGAGAGGGGGACGCAAGAGAAGACAGAGGGAGGAGCCACCACATTCCGAGGCCCCAGAGGGCCACCCTGTGGAGGGAGGTCTCCAAGATGACTCTCCTAGATAAAGAATGGGGGAGACTCAGAAGGAAGGATTCTCTAGGAGGAAGAAGACACACGGGATCATGGTGGGAGGGGAATAAACATGGCCTTGGAGGACATGGCCACGATCTAGTTCATCCCAAAAGCCACCAGGGCAGGAGAAGGGAGAGAAGAGCCCTGGATCTGGAAGGGAGCAGGAGACACGCTGGCTCCTTCTCCAGGAACTGGGCTTAGCAAGAGAACAAAGACTCATCCGACCCACAACCGTCGTGTCTGCTGCTGAGTCCAGGGGAGCACTGAGACTCAGGGTGTCCCCAGGGCCCCCAAGCAAGGGAGGAATTCCAGCCAGCCCATTCAGTGTGGAGGGTTCTGGGCCATGGCCACAATGTCAGAGCTGGCAAGCCCAGAAGCAAGGGCTTCGTGAAGGACCTCAGCTGTCCTGCTGGTCCATGCTGGTCCAGATGCGACCACTCTCACTAGGGGGTAAGCCTCAGGAACTCGTAGGCAGCAGTTTCTAGGGGAGATCACAAAGGGACCCACAGCTCCCAGCAGAGAAACCAGGAAACATCCACCCCACCCCAAAAGGCAGAGGAAGAGGCGGGTGCGCTCTGTTGGAGGATGGGGCCATGTTTGGCCTGTTTGTGTAGTACCCACCCTCGGGCAGCCTCAAGAGGAAGGTATCGAGGGGCACCAGAACGTGAGGGCCTAAAAATGGTGCCACCAATCAGGAAGGAGGCTTCTTAATGATTCCATGATTAATTGCAGCCACGGGACGCACACGCACTTGGAAAGAGTCTTCCTAGGAGGTCCCACAGAACTCAGGAAGCCAGAGAGCAGAGGTCATGGTGGTGTGGGGAGGTGGCAGGGGATAGAGTAGGACAGAGAGAGGTGACAGCATACAGAACATTCTGGCATCTGAGTTGGGGACACCTGGAATTCCTCTCCATCTCCCCCTCTGCTTAGTTACCTCATCTGCCAACAGGGCACATGGTCCTCCATCTCTCAGAAGGCAGGTGGTCAGCTGCCAGGTCTGCCAGAGGGGACGTGGTGAGGCTGGCAAAGAGCCAGCCCCATAATGAAGACATCACATCCTTGTAGGGGAGGAAGCAGCAAGGACAGGCGCTCCTCCTGGAAGGCACCACGCACGGTCCCCCTGTATTCCACCATTGTCTTCCTTGCTGGCCCAGTAGGAGCTGGAGACATCTCTGTCTTCCTCACCTGCAAGCCCACAGAGGCTACACCCAACCTCCTACACCCTAGCTGCTCATACCACCAAGGAGACCCACGGCCTTCTGTCATCTGCTTGTTCCCATTTATCAGCTGGAAAACTGAGGCTTCTTTCTCACCATCAAAGAGCCAGAAGGTGCCATGGGGACACATGACTGTAAATCCCAGCCTTCCGGAGGTGGAAGCAGAAAGATCGGAAAGCCCAGGTTACCCTTAGCCAGGTAGAAAGTTTGAGGCCAGCCTGGGTTACATGAGATCAAATATATATATATATATATCAGTTATTAGGATCTGAGCTCTGCCCCCTCATCTTTCTCAATAATGGGGATATCTCCTGGGCCCAGCCCATCAGTTCAAGGAAATCTTTGGGAAAGCCCAGACCCATAAACTATCTCACAAGCAGATTACCCACAAGTAGGTTAGCCAACGTTGGCCTGAACTCACATAGTACTACAAACATATAGCCTATCTCAAAACCAAAAGAGCAACCCAGAATACCCGAGTTAGCCCAGGCTTGATGGACAGTTACAGGTTAATTGAGCTACACTGACTTTCTAGGTGTGTTTTAAACCCTGGACCCCTCCTGCAAACACCGTCCTAGCCATTACCCAGGAGCAGAACAAAGTGGGGCTGCCTCCATTTAAGGGGCCTAGGCGAGGTGTTTTGGGAAAATGTCTACACTAAAGCTTTGCACTGTGGCCTCTGTGGTGTCAGTCGGCAAGCCTGGTCTATCTCAGTCTGCACAGCTAGGAAGGGCTGTAACTGTGTCCTGCCCCCACCTGCCAGGGCAAGCTGTGTCCTCAGTAGGCCTCACTGTCCTGTGGTCAGCCAGTGTGATGGTCAGCCAGGGTTGCCTTCTCTGCCACTGTGCCAGGCTTAGCCTTCAGGGGGGACAGAACCCCAGGTGCTCTACCTTACTGTCCCTAACTCAGCTGCTGTGCCCCGTCCTCAACCAGCTATCATCCATGGGTGTCCACCGGACTCATTCACGGAGGCTGAGTGTCCTCCAGCCGGAGGACCCTGTCCTCAGCTGGCGATGCTGGTGACAGCGTCCGGTCCCTGGCACAGCTCTCTCCCTTTAAGGCCAGGGTGAGCAACCGGAAGTGAGCCTTAAGTTCTGGGAGCTGTGGGAAAGCGTCTCAGTTTATCTAAATCAACCTGAGAAACGGAACAATGAGCAAAATGTTCCCTCAGGCGGCTGAGGCCCAGAGAAGGAGGTGTATATCAGTGACTGTAGCTCCTGACTCCCGACCACAGAGTGGACTTGGAACAGCCAAGAGTCTGTCTTAGATGTTCCCAGCACACAAAGAAATGATGCCCAGGATCCAGCTGGGGCTGCACAGGGAAGGGAGGGTTCAGAGTTCAAGACCAGCCAGGACTATATAGCAAGATTCTGCCAAGGAAGGAAGGAGGGAGGGAGGGAAAGGGAGAGAGGGTGGGGAGGGAGGGAGGGAGGGGGAAAAGGAGAGAGAGAAGAAGTGGAGGAGGGAGAAGGAGAGAAGGAGGGAGGGAGGGAGGGAGGGAGGGAGGGAAAGAGGAGGGAAGTGAAGGAGAGAGAGAAGGAGGAAGGGAAACTAGAATAGTCAAGGCCAGAAACACCAACCATTCAGTCGCCCTGCAGAAGGTGGGGATGTATGGTGGGTAGGGAGGCTTCCCACAATGCGGAAAGAACTCAGCTAAAGCAGGTAGGATCCTATGTCATTGTGACCCATCAAGAATCATCCAGAATGGATCTCCATCCCATCCCAAATATGAGTGGCTTATTTAACAAGACCAATAGGCCCCACTGCCCTGTGGGTTCTGCATTGGGTGCTTACACGGAAGCCTTGTTCTCCCATTTTACAGAGGAGCACACTGAGGCCAGATCCAATCTGCGACTGGCCGTATGAATATTCCCAGCATACCAGGGAAACCACATAGGAAGGAGATCGTATCGGGCAGAACAAGGGGACCACCGGACAGGAGCAAACCCGGATCCTGGCAGTCATAAGAAACCCTGTCACCTTCACCCCATAGTACTGCTCCTGTTCACATGGCAAAGACTATCAGAGAGGCCATCCAGAGAGACTGAGTCCAGCTCAGTCATCCCTGCCCTGTGGGTCCTGGGGACTGGAAGGGGATCACTGGCAGATGGATGAATCTAGGTGACCAGGTCTGAAACCTAGAGAAGGGCAGAGACACAAGAGAGGAGAAAGCAGGGACCCAATAGGCTGAGTGAGGACAGTCAGAGGATGACGGACGAAGGACCAGGCCATTGCCTCGGGAGGAGACAGGGCTACTGGAGCCGCCAGAAGTACATTCAGATACTGAACTGAAGCTGTGAACTATGGACAGCATAGCTTTCTGGGGCCCCTTCCTGATGCGGGGCTGGCCCAACAGAGGCTAGCCAGCAGATTGTGCCCGTCTTGGTGGCAGCATGGGAGAGTTAGCAGGGCTCAGATGGGAGTCCTCCAGGGAGACCCATATGCCAATCACGTCACTTTGCTCTCATCTGGCCAATGGACTTCTAGATCTTGTCAGCAACGCTAAGATTCTCAGTTACCAGGCATGCGTGTCTTCTGCCCACAGAGGCCACTCTGCAGCCCTCCTGCCTCCCATGCCCGGCCTTCCTCCTCCCTGTGGAAAACCAGTAGATTCCAGCAGCTTAACATCTTCCTCTCCAAAAGATCCAGCCGAGTCCTGCCCACTGCACCTCCATCCCTGGGGCCCTTCTGTCCCCCTGGCAACCTCTCTTTTGAGTTCTGGAAAGAGACAGATGCAGAGGTAGGCAGATCCATCATGAGTATGCCTCCTGGGATTGGCTGGGCTCAAACCAAGCTATGCCTAGCGTTGGTGACCAGAGACCTGTCATGGGGCTACTGTCCATCTCTAAGTGAATGCGGGAGGTGACACTCCATGCTTTGCAGAACCCTACAGACTGGATGTCCCGTGGTGTGAGAAGGTTGCCCAGCCCACTAGTGGCCTCGGAGTCTCTCTACGGAAAGGCAGACAACCTGGAGCCAGAAGATAAGGCATCCTGAACTCACATCCAGCAAGATGCCCTGTCTTAATCGGTGTTCTGCCACTGTGAACAGACACCACGACCATGGCAACTCTTATAAAGGAAAACATTTAATTGGGGCTGGCTTACAGGTTAAGAGGTTTAGTCCATTACTGTCATGGAAGGAAGCATGGTAGCATCCAGGCAGACATGGTGCTGGAGAAACAGATGAGAGTTCTACATCCAGATCCAGAGGCATAAGGGAGAGACAGACAGACAGACAGACAGACAGACAGACAGACAGACAGACTGGGCCTGGGCCTGGGCCTGGCATGGGCTTTTGGAACCTCAAAGCCTACTCCCAATGACACACTTCCTCCAACAAGGCCTCCTAATCCTTCCAAAGGGTGCCACTCCCTAAGCATTCAACTACATGAGCCTATGGGGGCCATTCTTTTTTTGTTGTTTTGTTTTGTTTTGTTTTGTTTTTCGAGACAGGGTTTCTCTGTGTAGCCCTGGCTGACCTGGAACTCACTCTGTAGACCAGGCTGGCCTCGAACTCAGAAATATGCCTGCCTCTGCCTCCTGAGTGCTGGGATTAAAGGCGTGCGCCACCACGCCCTGCTATGGGGGCCATTCTTAGTCAAACCACCACATACTCCATAGAGTCGGGGTGCCCCTGAGGCCTGGCCAGGTCAGCAGCCAACCTGTATCTCACAGGCAAGCACTCCTGGGTTAGAGGGGGGGTAGGAGTTCAGAGGTCACCTAAAGTCACTCCTGCCTCCTCCAGGGTACCTAAGCTGCCAAAGTTAGGCACAGGCAGATGGCACAAGCCTCCAGCAGAGATCCACGGGGGGGGGGGGTAGAGAAATGACCCCAGCAGAGCTGGAGGGGGCACCCATGGGAGGAAAGCAGCTAACCTAGGCTGGGGCAGGAGGGTGGCATTCCTGTCTATGTCACCAAGGCCCTCTTTTCCTGGCAGAGGTGCTAAGCTGTAATTAAGCCATCACTGTCAGCTGGGACAGAATCCAAGAGGGAGGGAGATGAAGGTCACTAGGGTCAAAGGTCCCTAAGCAGGGCTGCCCTGGATCCAGCAAGAACCTCCCGGGGTCTTTAATGCCAAGCAGCTGCCCTGCGGATACTCAGCCCAGCCCCTCACACAGGTGGGGGCCCTGCTTACAGCTCGGCTTAATGAAATCAATAAAACTCCATGCAAACCTGGCTTAGGGCCAGCGTGTTACAGCACACCATGCTGGGCCCAAGACCAAATTAAGAGCTGCCACGGGAGAGCAGGAAGGACGAGTGACTGAGGAGGTGGAGGAGATTGTGAGGGACCATGAAGAGGGGGGGAGGGTTCCAGAACCCTCCCCCCCCCACTTTCCTTTTCCTTCTTTTAGGTCTTCCCAAGCCCACATGTGGCTGCAAGAATGGATCTACTACCATTCATCTACACTGTAGTGAAACTTGGAACTAGACCTCAGGGACCTGGATCCCCTGTCCGTTTGGAGATGAAGAAGCTGAGGCTCTGAGGGGCAATGGCCACAAGTTACGCTCTTCGGTACTGAGGAAGCTGCGAAGGGCCTTGCCACAGGCCTGAGTCACGGCCTTCTCGGCTCTGATGCCCGCTTCCAGTACATTTCACAGGATGGGTGAGACACCAGAGTGTCCCATCTGCTGGAAAAGAAAGGGTGGTCTTCCTCCCCGGCTGGCCAAGCAACTAAGAGAGGATCCTGCTGGGTCTCCAGTGTTTGTGGGCCTAGGCAAGGTGGGGGCCACCAAAAGAGGCTGAGCAGGCAAACATGGAGAAAAATATTCACTACGCTGAGGTCTGGGGGGAGGACAACTGGGGGAGGCTCTGGGTCACAAAGAATTCAACATCTAGAACCATAAATGGCTTCCTAGTTTGGCCACTCTTGGGAACCAGAAGGGGAAAAAACTGTGAGAGCCGCCACAGCCACCAGCAACTTGCAGGATATGCCTCATGGAGCAGTCACAACCGAGAGCTCCCTCTGATTCCCGCCTGGAAATCGGACTAGCAACAGTGAACCTCCTTCCCAGCTGTGAACTCAGAACACGAAGGATGCTCTCAAAGGCGAGGCCCAGGGAGCTGAGGGACACACTGGACGCCACTTGCCACAGAGGCTGCAAGACACCTGGGGTCAGGGAAGCCACGAGCCACCTGCAAGAGCCTTCCCAGCATGGCCTCTTACAGGACGTGAGAAAAGACTCTTTTTCTGAAACTCTATCACCTAGTTCCCCAGGCTCAGTGAAGAGACATTTTTTTCCCCTCTACCTCCCACCTGGACTTGGGTAGACTGAGTCTGAGCACCTATATGGGAGAGACTAACCCTGGGGTGGCAGCTGTCCAGTGGCTCTCTTCCTGAACTAACAAGGAGGTGAAGAGCAGAGCTGAAGGGCTGGGACGGTTGGCACAGTTGGCAAAGTATCAGCTTTGCAAGCAGGAGGACCTGAGTTCAGTGCCCAGAACCCACGTGAAAACGTGTTAGGCACAGTGCTGCGCGTTAGGAATCCTAATACTAGGAGGTCAACCAGTCTAGCCTACTTGGCAAGCTCAAAGTCAGTCAGACAGAGACCCTGTTCAAAAGAAAAATGATACCTTAAGTAGTCCTGTAGCCTCCACAAGCACCTGTGCACCCTAATACATGCGCACACAAAACCAAAAGAGAGCAAGCCCAGAGTCCACCTTCTACCCTGACCCTGGCAGACATCACTAGTCGATCACAGAACTCCCCAGCTGAGCTTGGTGCTGCCTTGCAGGATCTTCCGTGCCCAGGCTGCTCCATGCAACCTATATCCCCTTAACCACCGCAGGGAGCTCTCAGAATAAGTTCCTCCTTCACTGGAGGAAGAAGCCTTCAATTAGGCCTAGGAGTGTTAAGGTACGAGAATCGCTGAAAGAGGACCCCAGACTCAAATAGTATGTACGCAAAGGCAAAGAACGTATGTTCTGCAGAAATTATCAGCATGCTGGGGTCAACTGTTCATCAAAAAGGTGATGTTTCATGGGGCTTGCAGGCCCCTTTTTACACAGCGCTAGGGCAGTTTTCCAGAAGCGTTGGGTAACCTCTAACTTGACTGGTAGGGGCAAAGCAGCGGCATTAGTACCATTTTGATTGGTTGCCTTATTAGTTCCTGATTGGCTGCTATGTTAGTTTCATTATATTTGGTGACACCTTGAAGTTTCAGAGACCAGCTCTCTTCTGGCCTTGTTATCTCCTCCAGTTAGGCATCTCAGGAGCTGACTCAGCTCCAGACTTGTCCCTCCCTAAGTCGGGTCCATCACTGACTAACGGCCCATGGTCAGTGGCTCCTTCTGAGGAGCCCTGTCTGCATCCTGGTTCCTGGACACTAGACTCCTGGCACGAGGCCGCAGCCCTCCATAGATTTGTGCTCTTCAGTCACATAAGGGCCATGCCCCAAGCCCCTCCGCAGGTAGAGGACATATAGCCTCAAGACAGATCTTCGTTTTAATGAGATACCTAAAGGCCTGGAGTTAATTAAGCTTTTCTTCCCAGACACTCCTCTCTGCAAAAAGTATTTAACCTCAGGCCTGTCCCTGAGAAGTGGGGTACAGTTTTACTCATCCACTTTCCACCATGACAATAAATGCCTTAAAACCATGAACTGAGCCGGGTGTGGTGGCGCACGCCTTTAATCCCAGCACTTGGGAGGCAGAGGCAGGCGGATCTCTGAGTTCGAGGCCAGCCTGGTCTACAGAGTGAGTTCCAGGACAGCCTGGGCTACACAGGGAAACCCTGTCTCGAAAAAAACAAAAAACAAACAAACAAACAAAAAACCATGAACTGCCTCTTTTCACTGGGGATCCGCTGTGGAGAGCCATAGAGGAGTTTACTCTCCTGTACAAGGCCTCTCTGTGCTCCCAGCCACGACCACCAAGCCAAGCCAGCCACCGCCAACAAACCAAGGACTCTATTCCCAGGGGACCCACCTGGAGAGCGCGCGCACGTATACACACACACACACACACACACACACACACACGTCCCCCTTCGGCCCCAGGCTAGATGCAGCCTGTGGGCCCCCACTCCGTTCTCAGCTCTTCCACAGCATCCAGCAGCGCCTGGGTGCCCAGAGCCTGAGAACCAGATGTCCCAGCCTGCTTACAGGCCCGGGGACCCCCGAGCTAGCTCCAGCTGTCCCCAGGACCTCAGACTGTGCTTCCCCACCCCTGAAGCGTGTCCTACGGCTTCCCATAGCTCAGCGCTGGCGTTTTAAGATGCAGCCTTATGGAGGAGAGGATGCGGGACCCCTTAACCCTTCAACGGCTCACATTTGGAATGGGCCTTAGTCCCTCAATTAACCTAATCAAGATAACCCTTCACAGGCATTGTCTCCATGGTGGTTCTAGATCTTAGCTCTGGCCTCAGGAAACCTGCTGGGATGTATCACAATGGCTGCCTTAGGGTATAAGGTCTGTGACTCTGCGCTAATGTTAGCCTGCTATGGGCCTAGGGAAGCTATTCCTGTATCTGAACCTCAGCTTAAATGAGTGCCAGAGACGTCTGGTTCCTCAGGAGGCCCTGTGCACTGTAAAGAGGGTCAGCTGCCTCTGGGGGACAAGAGGGTGAGGAGAGAGGGAGCAGAGGTTCCCAGCCTGGAGAGGCTCAGCTATAGTTGGGAGAAGGCCTAGAGCCTTGGGCTGGGTAACTGGATGCCTGGCCCTGGAGCTCTGACCTATGAGAGGACGTGAACCCAGGAGAGGCCACGCCCCTGTATAGGCCACGCCCCTGGCCAGCCTACCTTAATGCTACTGTGCAGCTGCAGGAAAGATGGCTAACTCAACTTCTCTGTGATTCTCTATGAATACAGGGAAGTGAAGACTATCTCCACGCGTTCTTCAGAGCCCACACAGGTCATGGGGGCTGGAGGAAGGAGTTCAGGGCCGCAGGGATGCCAGATGGAGGAACAGTCCAGCTCAGCAAAGCCAAAGGCTAAATAAAACAGGTCCCAGGCACTGCATCTTGTGCCCTCCGACCCCAGTGCCCAGAATCCCACAAAGGATAGACTTTGTGGGGCTGCGCGGGCTGTTTTCTTTCCAGGTCACGTATTCCTGCCGGGACGGTGGGTACTGCAAGAGCTGCTTGTGTCATGCAAGACAGAGTCCCTGGGGATATTCCCACGAAGGATGCAGGGGAGAAGGGGGGCAGGAACCCGCGGGTTATGGTGCTCTAACACCACAACAGCATGAAATGGAACAAGCTTCATCAAGCCTAGCCATGAGGACACCTCAGTGCGCACTAGGAGCAACAAATGTGGCCTGGCCATAGGATTCCCCAGCTCTGTCACTGACTAGACAGAAGGAAGAGAGGCGGGGGTGCCCTTCCCTGTGAGGGTGGGTGCTGGGGGTACCATTTGAAGGGCAGGCTGCCAGCCACAGTCCTAGGGAGCTTCTCTTGAAGAGAAGTCTGCAGGCCACCACCTTGACTGCGGCTACTGGTCCACCCAATGAGCTGCACCGGAACACACTCAGAGGCATCTATCTCTTTATTATCTCAGCCCCTACCTGATGCACCGCAGTATCTCCGCTTCTGCCAGGATCAAAGGCAGTGCGGTTAACCAGGACTCATTCAGCAGGACACAGATCCATCTCAGCAAATCCTAGATCCAGCTGGAAGGACCCCACCCCCACCCCCAGCTGGGACCTGTTTTAGCCTTCTCCTTTGCTGAACTGGACTGGTCCATCATCTGTTGTCCCTTCGGCCCTGAGCTCCTTCCTACAGCTTCCCTGGCCTCTGCAAAGCTGGGAGGAGCCCCCGGGGCCAGTAGATATTCAGCCCAGAGGACTGCAGGGTGGGCCATGGCCATAGCTGTCCCTGTTGACCTAGCCTCGGTTTCCTGTGATGACTCTACAAATGGTCCCCTGTGGGGAGACAGCCACCAGGAAGACACAGCATGGCCCCCATCTTCCCAGCTTAGGAACTCTCCACCACAGCCATCAGAGGAGTATCAGAGGTACCGGGAAAAGGGCTCTGGGTTATTTGACTGTGTCTGACTTGGCCGTGCCCGAACATGAGCAGCTGCAGCCAGCCGGGCGTGGTGGCGCATGCCTTTAATCCCAGCACTCGGGAGGCAGGCAGAGGCAGGCGGATTTTTGAGTTCGAGGCCAGCCTGGTCTACAGAGTGAGTTCCAGGACAGCCAGGGCTACACAGAGAAACCCTGTCTCCAAAAACAAACAAACAAAGAGCTGCAAAGCCAACCGAGGAAGGACCTGACTTAGTGAGGGACCAGACATGTCTAGAGGCTGGGGGTGGGGGGGACTGGGAACACTCCTGATGTGTTTAGAACTTTGAGGCATTCCAAGATGGCCCCAGGCCTCTTTTCTTAACAGTTATCAGGCACTTGGTGATGATGTAGCCTCAGCGCTGCCCTGTAGACCTGTTCTCAATCAGGCCCAGCAGGCCAGGGCTTGATGGAGCCCATTTAGGAGTGTGCATCACAGAAACTAGAGGCCACTGCCGCAAGCTCAGAAAGGTGTCCTAGGTGAGGTCAGAGAAACAGGTCAGATTCTGAACGACTATGGCAGCCAAGCCAGCCAGATGTCATGACAGGTGGGTAATGAAGAGCAAGCCAAGATGGCTCTCCAGCCTGTGGCTTGAGCAGTGTGCATCTGACTCTCTGTGTGCCAGCTCAAGTTACTTAAGCCTGGGCCTGGCTCCTAGTCTCTGCATTGATTTGTTTGAGTGTGAGATTAATTAGAACATTAATTAGAGTCAAGTAGGTGCTCAATAAACACAGGCTGTTATTAACATCATCATTGTTATGAGGAAGCCACGGATGGATAGATGCATGGGTGGATGGATGGAAGGTGGACAGGTGGATTGATAAATAGACAGATAGATGGACAGAAGGTGGAAAGATGGATGGATGCATGCAATGAGGAGGACAATACCCCTATATCAGATAGTTGGGGGAGACAAAGTATAGAAGGATGTGTGTGTTTGTGTGTGTGTGTGTGTGGTATATGATGTGTGTGTGTGTGGTATATGATGTGTGTGCTTGTGGTGTGTGTGTGTGGTGGGTGTCTGTGGTGTGTATATATGGCATTATGTATGTGTGTGTGTGTGTGTGGTATGCATTTTTGTATGGTATGTGATATGTTTGTGGTGTGTTTGGGGTATATATGTATGGTATGTGTATATGATATGTGTGTGTGGTATGTATATATGATTTGTGTGTATATGATTTGTGTATGTAGTGTGTATTTGTGGTGTGTGTATGATGTGTGTTTGTGGTATATGTGTATGGTATGTGTGTATGATATGTATGGTGTGTGTGAGTGTATGTGTTGTATTTCTGGTGTGTGTGTGTTTCTGGTGTATATATACATATATATACATACATATACATGTCATATATATATATATGACATTTGTGGTGTGTGTGTGTGTGTGTGTGTGTGTGTGTGTGTGTGTGAGTGATGTGGGTGTGTGGGTATGGTGTGTGTGTGTGAGTGTGTATGTGTTATGTTTCTGGTGTGTATGTGTTTCTGGTGTATATATATGACATGTGTGGTGTGTGTATGTATGTGTATTGTGGTGTGTGTGGGTGTGATGTGGGGGTGTGTGTGGTGTGTGTATATGTGGTGTATGTGTGTGGTGTGTGTGGTTTGTGATGTGTGAGGTGTGTGTGGTGTGTGTAGTGTGTGTGTGGTGTGTGTGGTGTGTGTGTGTGTATGTATGGTATGTGTGTGGGTGGGTGTGTGCGGTGTGTGTGTGTGTGGTAGGCCAGTGCTGAGTGCCCTCTCCAGTTGCTCTCCCCCATTGGTTTTTTGTTTGTTTGTTTGTTTGTGTTTTTGGTTTTTCGAGACAGGGTTTCTCTGTGTACCCCTGGCTGCCCTGGAACTCACTCTGTAGACCAGGCTGGCCTCGAACTCAGAAATCCACCTGCCTCTGCCTCCCGAGTGCTGGGATTAAAGGCGTGCGCCACCATGCCTGGCTTCCCCATTAGTTTTTGAGGCAGGCTTTTGACTAACCTTGGAGCCCGCCAATTCACCTAAGCTGGTCAGACAGCAAAGCCCACCCTAGCTCTGGGAATGCAGGTGCACGCCAGAGACTGCAGACATTTTTTTTTTTTAATGTGGGTTTTCTAGGAATCGAACTCAGGTCCTTTGCTGACTGAGCCATCTCGCCAGCATCTCACACCGTGTACTGAGAGCCACCACAGGCGTTCCACCACAGAATCTGGGGTCGCTGGTACCCCAGGCTATAGTCCTCAGGCTATGCTGGAGACTTGGGGCTCAAGGCCTCAGGATGGGAGAAAACACAGAGGAGGGTGGGGGATAGAAGCCAGACTGAGCCCAAGGTAGCTGTCAGAAAGCAGGCAGTTGAAGGTGACAAGAAAAGTAAGGGGCTGGAGCCGTTAAGAGGACTGACTGCTCTTGCAGAGGTCCTGGGTTCAATTCCCAGCACCCACATGCCAGTCCACAACTTCCCATAATTACAATTCCAAGGCATCAAGTACCTCTTTCTGGCTTCTACAGGTACCAGGCGTGCACATGGTGCACATGCATTCATGGAGACAATCATTCATACACATAAAATAAAAATAAGTCCTTTTTGAAGTGACAATTGAAAACTTCAGATGACTTCAGAGGAAAGCATCAGGTTGGGGACTGTTGGGGACAGGGGCTCAAGGTGGTCTTTGGAACTGAGTTCTCATCACTTGCTGACCTGGTGCTCTGTGCCATGGCCAAAATACCAGGCAAAGGGACCAGTGCTCGGTGCTATCCGAGGGCAGACACATCACTGTGCAACAGAAGCCAAGGCTGGGTTCAGCCCAAGTAGGCCTAGATACACACACACACACACACACACACACACACACACCCCTCTGACACCACTGTTGGTCAGACCCACGGAGAAACAGGGCTGGTGACTTGTGGAGCAAGTCACAGTGGTAGCAAGCAGACATGCCGCTGCTTCCAAGCCACCAGGTTAATGGAAAGGATAGAAGAGGCCTGAAGAACTCAGAGGCGTGGACACCACGGAAGGGTCAGGCTCCAGAAGGAGGGGATGGCTGCCAGTGGCTGCTACAGTCACTCAAATAGTCACTAGTGGTCGAGGGATGGGGAGGAGGGGCAGTCTCGCGGTAGGAATGGGGCACCATGAACAACTGCTGCCACCTAGAGGATAGGAGGAACATTGCACAGAGATATCCCTGGAGGGCACCTTTGAAGATCCTGCAACCTGGTAGAATGAGCTAGGGAGATGGAGAGCCAGGGATAAGGAGGAAAGCATGAATGAAGGGAAGGAGCCTGGGGAGGGTGGGACATTGGAGAAGGGTTAAGGACACTAGTGGGATTGAAGAGGGAAGAGGACAGACAGGGAGAGTGGGAATGCTCCCACCCACCCCCCACTCATCACCCTCCCATTGCCCTCCCTTCCCTCCCCCAAGGCTGAAAGTTAAAAATAGGGCTTGTGGTAAAGGGAAGACAGAATAAGAACAGTTGTCTACAGAGGAGGCAATGGTGGAGGGGGGACAGCCGGTACGGGGAGAGTCCCCACGGGCCTCAGCAAGGGTGGAAAGTGACAGCCACTGGTTCCATCCACAGGACAGGGCAGCCATCCTTAGGCTTCTCCCAACTTTCCTGTGCAGCTGAGTGCTGTCTTAGAACCCAACGGGGCCTGCAGGAATATCACAACCGCATGCTGTGTCTAAGCAGCTCCCTGCAGCTGGGGTCAACCCCGGGTCAGCTGCCACGCCATGGCACAAGTGAGAAACAGACTCTGAATTACATGTGGGTCCGTGACAGTCGCTGACCCCACAAGACCTGGCCATAGACAAGACACATGGACCCAAGGGAACCTTGCCGTGTCCTTCCTGTGACAGAGGACGAGGTAGCAATCTGAGTCACGCTACGCACTATGCCACGATACATTCTGTCGGGGGAAACTGATGACCAGGAAGGGAAATTCAGCTGCCCCAGTGAGAACAGAGGTAGACGTGGACCCTGGGAACTAGGGGAGTGTTCTGCTCCCAGCCCCGCCTACCCCTTCCGCCCACCTCCTGGGCATACTGTGGAGGAGCTAATTAGAGGCCAGTGATGCCTGTAAAAGGCACAGGAGCCTGGAGGAAGCCCTGCCCAAGCGACGCAGCTTCCCCCACCCAACTTCAAGGCAGCGTCACAGTGGGTAGTGGGTGCAGTTAATAATGCTTTCGCTTTCGTAATGGCCTTTCTTTGAGCAGCGGAAAGAGAGAGAGCATCTGCATTTAGTTTCCCCTTGCTGCTGGGGGTGGGGTGTGACAACAAAGCACAGAGCATCATTTATCGCCATGGTTTTATGAGGCCCAGAGACATTAGGCTACCCAGCAAATCAGCAATGGAGCAGGAGTTAATATTTATAGTGGGGCGGGGGAAATGGCTTAGAGGGGAAGATGGCTCGCTCTGCAAATGTAAGGGCCCAGAACCAGGTAAAAATCTGGGCATGGGTGTATGTGGCTATGACTCAAGGGAACAAAGTAGAGAGTGATAAAGAAGGGTATCTGTTGCCCTCCTCTAACCTCTGAGAGTGTGCATGGGTTGGCGTGGCACACACATATACACACATGCACATACACATGCATATGTACATACACACTCGTATACACATAAACACACTCATACACACACATGCATAAACACACACATATATATACATGCACATATATACACCTATACACACATACACACATATACATGCACATATACACACATACACATACACATATACTTATAAACATGCACATATACACATATGCATATACACACAATATACATGCTCTCACACGTATACATGCATGCACATACACACATATACACACATGCACACATACACAAACACACACATATATACATACATATACATATGCATATTCACACATGCACAAATACACATTTATACATACTCATATACATACACACTAACACATATAGACACATACACACACACACACACACACACACAGCCTTCTGGAGCCCTGCTTTCTGAATACTTGGTGCTACCTAGAGAGCCTCCTATCCTACACGTGCACAGGGTTTCCTTTTAGTATGGCTCTATCTGATCAAGGCCGAGTTAGTCTAAACTCAGACAAATAAAGGGACCTGCTAAAGCTCACACATTCCTAAGTATGTAAATACAGCCTGATCAGCCCGCATCTCGTGTTTTCGTATGTTGTCAGAGATGACCATTTGGTACTGGATAACCAACTCTGTGCTCTTCCCTAGGGAAGATGATTTCCCCTGCTCTCAGCATCCCTTGGTTGCCTGTGGTCCTTCTTATGGGGTCGAGGCCCTGTGAGGTTTCCCCTTCTGTATACGTGTGTCTACTGATGTCAATTTTGTTCAGGTCATGTTTAGGCAGCCAAGTTACAGAGACCTCATGACTGTAACTTCTCTGACATTTCTGGGAGACACAATCTCACGTCAAACTTCCTGTTTCTCTGCAGTAGTCCACGCCCCTCATCCCTCATCCCCAGCCTTACATTCAGGGGCTGTGTTGTACCCAGGCAGTGGTGGTGCACACCTTTTATTCCAGTACACAGGAGGTAGAGACAGGTGTATCTCTTGAATTAAAGGCTAGCCTGGTCTAAAAATCAAGTTCCAGGACAGCCAGGGTTACACAGAGGAACCCTGTCTCAAAATGCACACATGCACATGTGTACACACACACACACTAGAGTTGTGTTGCAAATGTACCACTGGGCCCAGGCACACAGACTGGGTCCGCCTCCTCAGGCCGCTTTGCTGTGCCCCTCCCCTCTGAGTGGCAATCTAGCGACCTTTATGGACAGCTCAAGAAACATGTCACATGTGCAGCCGACTTGTTAGTGTCTGGAAAACACTGCTTGACGTCCTCCTAGCCCTGGCTCTTAGAATGTTTTTGCCCAGTCTTCCACTGCGATCCCTTAGTCTTGAGAGGAGGGGCTGTGGTATAGATGCCCCGTGTAGGGCTAGGCACTCCACAGTTCCTTAGTCCCTCACACTAACCAGCTGTGCATCTCTGTGTTAACTGCCACTTACTGCAAAAAAAAGCTTCCCAGATGAGGATTGAAGGATGCCCTAATCCATGGTATGATGATGCCATAAGTAGTTGGTTAATACTATGTCATTTAACATAATGGTTGTCAACCTGTGGATTGGGACCCCTTTAGGGGTCAAATGAGCCTTTCACAGGAGTCAGCTAAGACTATCAGAAAGCACAGATATTTATATTATGATTCGCAACAGTAGCAAAATTGCAGTTATGAAGCAGCAACAAAAATAATTATATGGTTAGGGGTCAGCACAAAGGGAGAAGTTCTTATTCACAGAACAAGGAAAGGGCCGCTGCATTAGGAAGGTTGAAAACCATTGGTTCCACAGAATAACCGTGATAGTTCCACCTCTAGGGCCTGTCTAGCCACAGATCCTTAGCCTTAATAATGGAACCAGGCATGGGTACTGCCTTGTGGAGTGGGCTTTTTTAGAATTCAGAGAGGCTGTGACTACTTGCACAGGACCTGCTAAGAGCAAGCCAATCAAAACCTCAGTGTGGAGGGGGAAGGTGCTCACTAAGTCCCACCCCTGTCTGGGGAGCTCTTGGCATCAGTGGCTGCCAGGGAGAGAGAGTTGGTTTCCTAAATTCAATGGCATGGCCTCTGAGAGGCTGCCGGTGTTCCAGTACACGATCCTACCGCCTGGCATCTGTTAGCAGCACCGAACGGACTCGATGAGTTACACACACACACACACACACACACACACACAGTTGGGAAGGAATAATGGGTAGGTATGCGACGCAATGGGGGTGGACTTGATCAAAACACATTAGATGCATGACGAGATTCTCAAACAAGGACAAGAAAGCCAAATATACACCAAATGGGAGTGGGAAAGAAATTGATGGTTAACAGTGTTAAAATTATAGAATCGCGTTCCATTCTTACTAATAAAAGTACGTTTTTACCACTTGAGCTAAAGAAAGACACTCCCCTCCACACACCACCCCTGCTTCGAAACACTTCTTGGGGCTTCCTGCAGCTAGAGTCTTCACTGCCGATGTGGAGTTCCCACGTGCCTGGGGAACACATCCTTCGAAGGATGGGAGCTCTTTGCGAAGCTCACCTAGATCTCAGCATAGGGCCTGAAGCTTAGACAATGTCCACCGAGCATTAAAAGTTCTCACCCAGCGCTCCACCTTGAGTGCAGAATTGAAGAGAACCCGGATCATTTCCTGAGGACGCCCTGCCCCCTGTTGGTAGAAGGCAGCATTGCAGGGGCCCCTGGTGGCACAGCAGGACTCTCCGGGTCCGCAATCATCCTCCTGATCCCTCCCAACCCCGAGGGGCGGGGGTGGGGGGTGGGGGAGCCCTTAATATCAGTGATTCTGAAGCTTTCTAACGCTGCGACCCTTTAATACGGTTCCTCGCGTTGTGGTGACCCCCAATCATAAAAGTATGTCATTGTTCATCATAACTGTGATTTTGCTACTGATATGAATCATAATGTAAATATCTGATATGAAGGATATATGATATGCAGCACCCGTGACAGGGTTGTTTGATCCCCAAGGGGTCTCGAATTAATATAAACACGGAGACTTTATTCATCCTCTTCCTCCGACTTCTGCAGTCCCATACCGACGCCTTACAGGATCCGCACCTCCACAGTCCTGGTGTCCTTCAGGTTGTCTCTCCCAGGTTGCCCATGAACACTTCCAACCGCATTTCAGCTTGGCTGTCTCCTGGGAACTCTCAAGTCGGTCCCACCCATGATTCCCTATCCCCCTGTGGAGAGTCCCCGTGTCTCTGCTCCAGCCTGACCACCCACCCGTCCGCAGTCACAACACACCAGCGTATATGTCTCCTTCCTGAGATCCAGAGGTCCCTGAGAGTACACTGTCTCTCAGCATGGCTGGGACACATAACTGAATACGCATGCCTAGTAGTTCCCCAACTATCAACGAAAGGAGGTGGGCTTCCCGTCCTCCCCAAGGCGCTCTCTCGTTCTTCTTTTCTTTCCTGCATTTTGTTCCATGTCGTGACTGTTGTTCTTGCTTGGCTTTTGACCCAGGAACTCACTATGTAGCCTTGGCTGACCTGGGACTTGCTGCGCAGGCCAAGCTGGTCCTTGCATGAACACTCCTCCTGCCTCTGCCTGCAGGTCTGTTTCTCACCACCAGACCTGCATTGTCCCGTCTGGTAGCTGTGGCCACTTGTGGCTAGTGTCACTGAGCTATGTCTCACCTGTGATGTTCTGGCCTTTGCCCTGCCTCCTCTGGGCACCCCTGGAAGAGAGGCAGACCACAGTAAGACAAAGTTCAGAGTCATCCCCAGCCATACAGTGAATCGGAGGCCAGTCAGGACTGCATGAGACCCGTCTCAAAGGGAAAAAAAAAAGGTAAAAGTAATTTCATGTTTCCTTTGCTCTTTTTGTTTGTTTGTTTGGTGTTTTTGTTTTTGCTTTTGGAGACAGGGTTTCTCTGTGTAGCCCTGGCTGTCCTGGAACTCACTCTGTAGATCAGGCTGGCCTTGAACTCAGAAATCTGCCTGCCTCTGCCTCCCAAGTGCTGGGATTAAAGGCATGCGCCACCACTGCCCACCTTTCCTTTGCTCTTTTTAAATGAAACTACTAGAGAACTGTGGAATTACTATAGAGCCCACACCTAGGCTCCTATCATACTCATAGTGGGTAGCACTGTGGGAGACAAAGGTTTACCAGCCTTTGTCTGGAATTACCCTGATACTGAACAATGCTTAGCAACATCTTTAGTTGGTACCTACTGAAGACTGTGCCACCTCCATCCCTCGGATAGGACTAATGAAAATGTCTGCCAACACCGGCAGTGGTCCCCTTGAGGAAGCAAGAGCCACCGCCACCCCAAATGAAAGACACTGCCCTGGTCGCTCTGCTGATCACATCCCTGTGACAGACATTGGTGCTGGGAGAAGAAGGAAAGCCTACAAGGCTTGTGGCCTAGGAAAGGGACTAGAGGTGGCCAGTTCAGGACTGATGGGCAGGCCTCAGGCCTGTAGTCCTCACCTACTGGCTCCACGGAGGTACAGAGAGTTTCCCAGGGAGCAGTCTCCACTGCTGGGGTCAGCTTTGGAGCGGCTTTGTGGGCAAGCTCATTGTGGGCTTGCTTTAGGTGCCCTCTTTCAGGGCAGGCTGTTCACAGAGCTGCCACTTCTGTGCCGGAGTGTCTGAGAAGGCTCCAGAGGGGACAATGGAGGGCTGGGGGGCTGGGGTGGGGTGGGGAATGGGACAGCGACATCACAGACAGTGAGAGCAAAGACAGCAGCCAGAAGCTGGCTCCTGGGGAGCAACAGCTCCTCCTTAGGTACTGTGCAAAGACCTGGGTTCTGATAGGTCATTTCTTCGCTGGTGAAATGAGCCCATTCAGGCCAGATTAGACTATGTTAAAGGCAGGTTTATTGAGAAGCTGTTCTTGAGTTCACTGGCCCCAAAAACTGAGGCCAGGAAAGTCACTGAGGGAGAGGGGTAGAGAAAGCAGAGAGAGAGAGACAGACAGACAGACAGACAGACAGACAGACAGACAGACAGACAGAGACAGGGAAAGACAGACAGAGAGAGAGAGAGAGAGAGAGACAGACAGACAGACAGACAGACAGACAGACAGACAGACAGACAGACAGAGACAGGGAAAGACAGACAGACAGACAGACAGAGAGAGAGAGGAGAGACCAAATGAAGTCTGGATTATATAGGGAAGAACCTCTGGAGGAAGGACACCCCAGCCCCTAGCTGGAAAGTTCAGGGTTGGGGACAGGGTGTGCCAGGTAGGGACAGTGGGATGCTTTGATAGGTGAAATATGCACCTCAGTCCTGGTTCCATCTTGGGAAGGAGGCAGTGCCGAGATGAGGAAGCCCTGGATACGGGTGACACTCCCAGATGCTTGGCGAATGTTGTGACACTCCAGCATCCCCGGGGAGGAAGGCATTTGTGCCCAGAGTATCCTGGCAGTCACCTTCCCAGCACTGACACCAAGGGGACTGTGGAGATAGGGCCGATGACAGAGAGGGCGCGCAGCTGGAGAGGCAGCTCAAGGAGCAGACACAAGGCCCAGAATCCTGATGTGGAAGTTCAAAAGCTCGGCTCCATCCGGCAGCCCCTGCAAGCCACTGGAACTGCCACCCAGGAGGGAACAGGCTCTGTGACCTTCAGAGAGGTCACACTCTTTCTCACCCACACCAAACAAAACGGTGGCTAAAAGTTGGTCAACAGGACTAGAGGTGACTTAACAGTCCTTGAGCACCCTGAAGGCCAATTAGAATTGTAGTGGGAAAACATCCCATGTGCCATGGCCAATGCAGACTCTAAAGAGAGAGAAAATAAAGCAAATAAGCAAGAGATGTCCACATCTTCATATGGGGACACAGTAAGCGCTCACTGGAGGACGTTAAGGCCAGAGTAAGGGGAGGGACATGTCATACTTGGGGACAGGGAGACGTAATAATAGGAAGGTGTTGATTCTTCCCAAATTAAATCTATAAATTCAGTGCCTATCCAATCAGATTCCTAAGGGGATTTTTATAGAACTTGACAAGCTGCCTTGAGAGCTCATCTGAGTAAACAAGTCAGATCAAGCAAGAACGTAGGGAAGAAGAAAAAAAGGGGGGGTGGGGGATGGGACTTGACCAGATATCAAAACGAACTATAAAGCTACAGAAATTCAAACATATCAAAGTTGGCAGATCAAAGGGATGCGGCAGAAAACGCAGAGCCCAGTGCCAGGAAGATGGGGGGAGCGGCTTACAAAGGTCACTACTTACCTCGTGACAAAACGCTGAGGTCACCTAAGGGAGGGGAGAGCTTCTCTTGACTCACGGTTTGAGGGGGCACAGTCTCACAGCGGGGGAAGGGCGTGATGGTGGAGCATGAGGCAGCTGGCCACATGATGTCTACAGTCAGGAATGAGAGAGACAGATGCTCGCGCTCAGCTCACTCTCTGTTCCCCTCTTTGTGTTCAGTCAGTGACACCCACACTCTGGAATGAGCCTTCCCTCCGGTGACAGTTTGCATATGCTCAGCCCAGGGAGTGGCACTCTTAGGAAGTGTGGTCTTGGTGGATTGGGCGTGGCCTTGTTGGAGTGGGCATGTCACTGTGGGTGTGGGTTATTCCCTCACCCTAGCTGCCTGGAAGCCAGTCTTCTCCCAGCAGCCTTCAGATGAAGATGTAGAACTCTCAGCTCTGCCTGCACCATGCCTGCCTGGATGCTGCCAGGTGATAATGGACTGAACCTCTGAACCTGTAAGCCAGCCCCAATTAAATGTTGTCCTTATAAGAGTTGCCTTGGTCATGGTGTCTATTCATAGTAGTAAAACCCTAAGGTAGACATCTCCCTGGGTTAAAGTCCTCTGGAAAGACCTTCAGTGAACAGCTCAGATATGTGCCTCCTGGGTGACTCCAAATCCAGTCAATGACAATGAAAATTAACTACCACAGTAGGGTTCAGGTTGTGGGGAAAGACAGACCAGTCAATGACGGAGATAATTGCTTATCTGCTCAGATAAGTGAGTGATAAGCTTTGGGAATGCTTTTGCATCTGTGGGTATTGTTTTTATATCTTACATGATGCCCTAAGTAAAGACAGAGAGAGAGAGAGAGAGAGAGAGAGAGAGAGAGAGAGAGAGAGAGAGAGAGAGAGAGAGAATGAATAATGGTAAAAATAATTTGCTTAAAGTGATCAGAGCAAGGGGTACTTCGATTTAATTTTTAATTTAATTATGTGTAGATCTGGGTGTGTCTGTGTATGTGAGTACAAGTACCCAGAGAGACCAGAAAAGAGCCTCGGGTGCCCTGGAGATGGTGATGAGCCTCTGAATGGGCACTGGGAGTGGGAACTCAGTACTCAGTAAGAGCAGAGGGCTAAGCCACCTCCCCAGCCCCCATTTGTTATTTGTTAAACATTGGCAGTGGTGGTGGCTACAGTGCCTGCCTTTAATCCCAGCTCTACGGAGGCAGAGGCAGGAGGATTATCCTGGTTCACAGAGGGAGTTTCAGGACAGGTAGGCTACACAGAGAAACCATGTCTTGAAAAACAAAATGAAAAGAGAAAAAGAAAAGGAGAGAGAGAGAGAGAGAGAGAGAGAGAGAGAGAGAGANCTCTCTCTCTCTCTCTCTCTCTCTCTCTCTCTCTCTCTCCCTCCCTCCCTCTCCCTCCTCTCTCCTTTCCTCTCCTCTCTCTCTGTTCCCATGTATTCTCAGGCCAGCCTCTCTGTCTGTCCTTCTCTGACCCCTGCTTCTCTGCCTCTACGATTTATCCAGGTCCTCACTCCCCTTCCCCCACAATAAACTTCCCTTATATTAAGTCTGTCTCATGGCGTGATTTCTCAGGGAGACACCTTGTAAGGATCCATGATCACCGAAGAATGATACCCAGGACTCAAATAGTATGTAAATGCAAAGAGTGTTTTATTCTGCAGGAGTCCGGCATGCTGGGGTCTCCCATTACCAAGAGAGAGAGAGAGTCCTGAGTGAGTTCGCAGGCTGGATTTAAAGCACATTGGGGAAATTCTGGGGTAGGTGACATTTATAGGGTATGGGGGGCTGGAATCTGTTGTTGAGGAATTCCGGGTAGGTGGCCTTATCTTCCTCTATCTCTAAGGCCATTCTATTGCAGAGGTGTGGAGGCTGGCTGGAAATTGGTGACCCATTGTCCCTGCTTCAGGCCAACTGGTAGGGCAGTTTCTGACTGGCTATCTGAAGCCTGGGTTTTTAGGCCTAGTCTCCTGAACTCCATTTGAAGCCTGTCACGGAGTCAGCCTGTCTCATCAGAAGGAAGGAGCAGCTTACAGCAGGGGAGGCCGTGGGGTGATGGAGGAGGGGTTCCAATTCCTGGTTTATAGACAATTCTAATAGACTCCTCCCAGTGACTTAGCAACGTGTTACGTCATCACCTGCAGCCACTATTACCTGCCCCACTGCCCTGAGTGGGTAGCCTGGCAGCGTGGAAGAGGAGTGATCGATACCCCAGTCCACCCCTCTTCCCAGCCTCTCTTCCTCCTTCCTCTCCCCTCCCCTCTCCTCCTCTCCCCTCTCCTCTGGCCCCACAAGCTCGTTCCTGGCCATCCTCTCTTTCTCTCTTTCTGCCCTTTTCTGACTCCCCATTCTCTGCCTTACCATTTCTCTGAGTCCTCACTCCCTTCCCAACTCTTTTGTTGTTGTTGTTGTTGTTGTTGTTGTTTTGTTTTTGTTTTTGGTTTTTTTTTTTTGAGACAGGGTTTCTCTGTGTAGCCCTGGCTGTCCTGGGACTCACTTTGTAGACCAGGCTGGCCTCAAACTCAGAAATCCACCTGCCTCTGCCTCCCAAGTGCTGGAATTAAAGGTGTGCGCCATCACCGCCTGGCCAATAAACTTCTCTTAAACCAGGTCTGTTTCATGGTGTAATTTCCCAGGGGGACACCTTGGCATGGGCCCACCAGGTACCCGCTTACCGCACCACCACCTCATTATATGTAATAACCCCAGTGCCCCTAAGCAGGTGTCACAGGCTCCTGCTGGGGACCTGAGAACTGTGTACTGCGAGTACCAGACTCTTCCTCACCCACTGTCTACCGGGAATGGGAAGTTCATGCTTGTGGTCAAACCTGTCTACTTTTGCTTGAGAGGGAATTTTAACTCCCTGTACCTTGAAGTCTATAGGGTCGAAGTAGGGAGAATGTCCCAAGACAGAAGCAGACAGTCATGGCTGGGAAGGTGACCTTTAGGTTGCGGCAGTGAGGACACAGGTGGCACCGGTATTTCCCGTGGAATGTTTATTTACTCACTATAGCAACCCTACAAAGCTGTCGCTATTGTCCCCTCCTCTCAGGTGTCCCATGACTAAACCCAGAGAGGAATGAGTCTCAGGGCTATGTTGTCTTTAAAGATGTGGACATGTCTGTGTGGGAGCATGGCAGGCTCGGGGCAGGTATGGGCAAGCAGCATTCTCCTTATGCCTAAATCTGTTCTCCCCAGCCCTTTTATGGCAGTGAGGTACTGCCATAGAGCCCGACTGGCCTTAAACTCAAGATCCTCCTGTCTCAGCTCTTAAGTGCTGGGACCACAGACCCGCGCTGGTCTCTGTTTTGTGGCTGTGGATTGTTTTATTTGGTTTGGGTTATTTTCTCACCCCCTTCCTCTTTTATTTTTTTCCCCCACTATCTTGAACACATGTTCTTTCTATAATTTAAAAAAGAAAAGTTTTTGAAAACTCCTTTGGGTTGTTAGTCCAGGACCTGGCTCAAAAAATAAAATAAAATAAAAGTAGTGGCATATAAATGGCAGACTGTCGAGTGAGCTACACACACACACACACACACACACACACACACACACACACACGCAAATTTGGGAAGATTCGTTAAAAGGTTTTAAGTACAGAGCGGCATGCCAGACACCATGGAAAAATGAGAGCTCTGGCATCCATGACCCTTCAGGGGCAAGTAAACAAAATGTGAAGCCGAGAAACTGTTGCTAAACAAAGCGTGAGTGAACACAGTGTGGTTTTGCAAGGAAGGCCTCAGAGAAGGGGGAGAGTGGGGGAGGGGAGGAGAAGAGAGAGAACGGGGCAGGCATTTTACCCACTGAGCTATCCCACCCCACCCCCACCCCCACTCGCAGCTTCTGGATTAAGGTTTCCGGCTAGCCTTTGGTTTACGATGCTGCTGAAGCAAGGAGCTATATAGTCAATTGCCCTGGTACAAGTGAAGCCCTGGAGAAATGGGAGGGAAAGGTTAGCTCTCAAACGCAGGACAACTGGCTGACTGACGTGCCTATTACCCTATCAAAGCAGACCCTGGCTGCCAGGCTCTCTGCTCATCAGCCAATACCAGCCACAGAGTGCCGGCTCCTCCCTGCATCTCTCACCATGCCTCCCACCCTCAGCCTCTCCAGCCTTTGGGCTTTCCTTCCCTTGCCCCAGGAGCTCTTCCCTATATAGTGCAGCCGTTGTGGCTTTACCGAGTGTCTTCCTCTCCGGTCGTTCTTGATCTCCTGGTTCCTCCCTCTTCCTCTCTCGCCTAGCCCCCTCTTCCGGCCTGGTTCAGTCTAGTCCCTTCCACGTGCCTCTGGCTGTAATCTCTCTCAGATCTGTAATACATCTTCTCTTCCTCCATATTAGAAGTATGAGTCGTATCCTGGTTGATCGATTTGATCGATCGATGATTGATTGATTGATTGATTGATTCTAGAAGAGCAGCAGAAGGAAGGTGGAGGGCGAGAGAGATCAGAAGAGCCCTTCCTCAAGCAGCACATCCAAGGACCAGTTTGTTTGTTTGTTTCTGCAAGCCCCGTGGCTTCTTCCACTTCCCGTTTCTCCATGGTGTGGATGTTGGGAACATCTATCTGGGTTCCAAAGGGCACATTTATGTGACACTAAATTCCCTTCATATCTGTGTGAGTCACTGCCAGATGTCCTGGTTGTGGGAGTGCCTTTCGAGGTATTCACACTTATGAGACGCCCCAGCCTCTGGCCGGAGAGGAACAGCTCAAGGAGAATGGAGCCAGCACCCCTGGGAAGACCGCCGCACGACGGGTGTGCAATGCGTGGGGGCACGACTGGTGTGCAATGCGTGGGAGTATATGCTTTCCGTTAGTTTGTATGTTTGCGAGACGAGGTCTCACTATGTGACCCCGGCTGACCTTGAACTCACAATCTTCCTGCCTCCATCTCTAGAGTGCTGGAATGACTTGTGTGTGTCAGAATTACAGATGTGTATAACCATGGCTGGCTTTTCTCTGTTATTTATATTTGTATGGGGTTTTTAAAAAATTTATTTATTTATATTTGCAGGTCTGGGGAAAGAACCAAATGCCGCCTTACACGTGGCAGATGGAAGCTGAAGTACGAGTTGTGTGAATCTGTGTGTGTGCACACGTGTGTATGTGTGCACAAGCTTTGTGTTTGTGGGTATCTGTATGGGCACCTGCATGTGAAGGTCGTTGCTGGGCATCTCCCATATTAATCTTTGCCTTATTCTTTTCAAACAGGGTGTCTCATTGAACCTGGAACTCAACAATTCGGCTAGGCTGGCTGGCTGGGCAAGCACCCCCCCCCCCCCCCCC
>NC_034598.1:26486934-26511256 GCF_900095145.1 Mus pahari
CGTGCACACACACACACACACACACACACACAAAAGACAGATTTTTTTTTTTAAGTTTCCTATTATACCAAACCCAGGCTTCTGGCTGAGTCACTGGTGAGGTACTCCCTTCCCCCCCCCCCAACCCTGGTGCTGTAGATTATCTACCGTTCACTGAGGCCTCCAGCAGCAGGTCTGGCTTCAACTGCAGCCCTGCTTGCTTGCATTGGTCTTTGTAACGGGAGTGGAGTTCTCTCACAGTGACCTGGAAGTAGTCAAAGCAGCTGAGTGGCCATCACTGGTAGGATGAGAATCCAGGGTGGACTTTCATCAGGGAACACAGAGCAGCAGTTAGAACAGTCGAGCCAATTGGCAAGGAAAGCGCTGATTGATTGACAGCAGTCCCCCACCCAGCTCAAGGAAGCCAGGCACAAAGGAAGGGCCTGCAGCTGTCAATCAAGAGGAGTGGCTAGCTCCTAACAGCTCAGTTTGTTTAAAGAAAAAAATCCTGGAGGCAAACTCCGCTGAAGGATGCTCACAAGACCTATCAAGGAATTAACATTCTCAACAGCACTTAACAGTCCTTAACCACCAACCTCATATTCTTAGGAAGAACTGGGCCTTAAGGGAATAGAGACATGGCTCAGCAGTTAAGAGCACTTGGTAAAGAAGCAGAACTCACATTGGCTTGCTCACAACTGCCTGTAACTCCAGCTCTTGGGGAGCCGGGCCCTGGGGGTACCTGCACTCACGTGTACACTAGCACACACAGAGACACAAATAATTAAGAATAAGAGATAAAGATTCATTTATTTGTTTTATGTTTATGAGTGCTCTCTTTTCATGCATACCAGAAGAGGCCAACAGATCAATTTATAGATGGTCATGAACTGGGAATTAGCTGGGTATTGAACTCAGGACCTCTGCAAGAGCAGACAGTGCTCTTAAGCGCTGAGCCATCTCTCCAGCTGAATGTTTTTCTAATAACAGAACAAAGCAAATTAAAAAAAAAAAATCAAGACATTTTTTTTTTTCAAACATGTTGGTAGAAACATCAGACAGATGAGTTCCAGAACAGTCGGCCATCTCAGCTAGAGGCCTCCCCTGCCACCTGGCGGCCCTTTATGACCATCGGGTGGGCGGAGGCTAGTGTTCTGTCTATATACTCTGAAGGATTTACCTACCAGTCACCAACATGCTAAGTCGCACACAGAGGAGAGTAATAGATGGTTTTTAAGGGAGTTGCAGATGACCCAAGATGAGCAGACTCTGGACCTGCACCATTCCACCCTCTCCACAACCAATGGGGCTCCCAGTGGTTCCCAATCTGGGAATCATGGCCCCTTTGGGGGTCACATCAGATATCCTGCATATCAGATATTTACATTATAATTTATAACAGTATCAAGATTACAGTTATGAAATAATAGATCTTTAGGGAGCTGGAGAGATGGCTCAGTGGTTAAGAGCACTGACTGCTCTTCCAAAGGTCCTGAGTTCAATTCCCAGCAACCACATGGTGGCTCACAATCATCTATAATGGGATCTGATGCCCTCTTCTGGCATGCAGGTGTACATACAGATAGAGCACTCATTATACATAAATACATCTTTAAAAAAAGAAAGAAAAGAATCAACTATTGGCACACAGAACATGAATGGACTTCAAAGGTAAGTATAAACTAAATGGTTTCAATTCATGGGGTCATGGGGATGTCTAGAAAATGCAAACTGCTCACCAACAATGGAAGAGCATTGGCTTGTGGGGAGCCCTGGAAGAGAGAGGCTATCTGGTGGCACAGGGAGAGCTGATGTCCCTAATCCTGCCGATGGATTCTAAAAGAAGCACACGTCTCACCATGTCACCATGTCTCACCAAGTCAGAACCTGGACCCTGGCAGTCCTAACAAGCCTGGCTCACCCACTACTCTCCATGCCCACTAAAGAGGCAAGTCATAGCAGAGGGGCTGTGGAGAGGGCTCAGAGCACTTACTGCTCTTGCAGAGAATCTGAATTTGGCTCCAGTACCCATATGAGGCAGCTCACAACAGCACATAACTCCGGTTCCAGGGAATGCAATGTTCCCTTTTGGCCTCCGTGGCATCTACATGCGTACAGCACACAGTGCACATAAACCCGTGCACATGCATGCGTGCACACACACACACACACACACACACACACAAATAAATCTTAAAAATTTAAACAGTAGAATGCAAGCAAGGTGATTTACTCAATACAGCTTTACTGGGAAGAGAAATGAAGGGGTCCAGGAGCCCCCAAGTCCATCTACTGGGACCTAATTTACGGCTCAGGGTTAAACAGAGGGCAAGAGGAATGCCTTACTAAGCAAGGTGGCCTGGCAAGTTGCCAGAACAGAGTGAAATCTTTCCAGTAGACAAGTTTCTTCTTTGGCTGGCACCAGACCTCAGCCTTTTCCTTCTCCTACCATGCCTTTCCTGGAAGAAATTCTGATTTCTTGGGGTCCATTGTTTCAATAGCCTGATAGCCCAAGGGAGGGAACACATCGACACCCTTTAGAATATCTTCTGTTGGGCCGGAGAGATGGCTCAGTGGTTAAGAGCACTGACTGCTCTTCCTAGAGGTCCCGAGTTCAATTCCCAGCAACATGGTGGCTCACAGCCATCTATAATAGGATCTGATACCTTCTGTTGTGTCTGATGATAGCTACAGTGTACTTACATATAATAAATAAATCTTTAAAAAAACTTCAGTCCTGTTAAAATGGTTAAAACTGTGCGCTTTGTGTATGTGCAGTCCAGCATATGTGACATTTATCTGGGTGGCTTTTGTTGTCATTATTACTATAATAGGTCAGGCAGTCTGGTGCCGAGTCCTCCGGCAGGCAGAGAGGGAGCAAAGGTACTGAGATGTCAAAGCTTTTGCCCTGGAGCCCATCACGCAGCCGTGCTCACAGAGCACAGGGCACTGAAAGCATAGCAAGGGCGTGGAGCAAGGAGGACCCATGTTAATTATTACCCGCGGCCACCGGATCTCTGCCCCGCCCCCCGCGGTGGCCTGCTGCTTGCCCGCCCCTCTCTCCCTCGCTGCCGCCACCTGCTTCCCGCACTGGACATGGTAAGCGCAGGAAGGCTGGTGGACCCTGAGAGGAGACCGGGAAGCGGGGGGGGAGGGGGAGAGGGGGGGGGGGGGGGGGGGGGGGGGGGAGACTAGAGCTCCGATGTTGGGGGCGCGGGCCACGCTGAGCCTCCCGCAGCGCCATCCAGCCGGGCTAGAGTCGCCTGGCCTCCCTTGGGGGCGCTGGGGTGCAGATACCGGAGGTGGCGGTGGCGGAGGGCCTGGAAGACTGGAGCCTAGCCTGTCCTGACTCCCAGGCCTGGTCTGCTGGCGGGCTCTGGCGGGGTGTGGCAGCGAGGCAGGTCTCCGTGGTGCTGCCTGGCCCTACAGGCTTGCCAGATTTGGGGGCGTGGGGGGTGGGGGGTTCAGTTCTCTCTGCACCCCAGTGCTGTCCCTGGCCTTACGCCCCGCCCTAACACCTAGATAGGGTGCTGTGTCCCACCTTGGCGTGGTGGTGGGTCAGGATCTTAGATCCCTTGGAAAGGAGCCCCTAGACCTCCCTACAACCCTTACCGAATAGCACGGTTCAGGTTCTCTGTACTCGATCAGGGATAGGAGGGTGTATTGGCAGCTGAGGCCTGGGAAGAGTCATTGGGGACCAAAGACACCACAGGCTTGGATAATCAGTAATCGCTCAGTGCACACTAACAGAGGCTGACAGAGCTTTGCTAAGCAAATAAGGCCCTTACCCCTCAGACCTGAGTTCATAGCGTTGTCAGCCTGAGAGTTGTCTGGAAAATTCTAAAGAGAAATACTGCCTACACACACTCTCTCACACACACACACACACACACACACACACACACACACCTGGAGCCCTGTTGATACCTGGTTGCCTGGTTACAAGTGTCCCGCTTATCACCCACTGAAGGGTCAATGCTGGACCCCCCTCCCCCATTAACCATAGTGCAGATCTCTGCACCGAGGTGGAGCCCCTTGTTTCTGAGAGTACACACACCGGTGATGGTTCTGTAGGCCCCATTGCCGGCCTGAGAACTGTCACAGGTGTTCTTGTTCTAGGAAGTGTTTTGTTTTTTTTAATGAAGCTTTCACTTGATAACCTTGCAACTTACTGAAGTATTCCCACTGGCATCTCTTGGTCTAAGGAGTGGGTCTCAGCCCTTTATCCATGAAGCCAAAGGGCCATCGGGCCCACCCACCCCAGGGTATCGAAATGATGGGTGGCTTGCAGGGCACAGTTCACCTTCCTCCCGCTCCCCAAGCCAAATTTGAGTCCTTGTCAGTTGAACACAGTATGTCCCTGGGTGATTCTATTTCACAGTCCTAGCTTGTTAGACTCAGGGCCCCACGCTCCTCTAGAGGACAGAACAGATGCTGATTTCTGTTTTCTGGGGGTCCACTCAGGACCTGACCTGGTATGTGCTGGGGGGGGGGGTGTCACACTGTGGGTACTTGGTATAACAGGGTAATGAGCATGCCAGGTGCCCTTGATAGACTACTTCCTTTTTGAGTCTGGGCCCTGTGGTCCTAGGTTCCTGAGACAGCCGCCCTGAGGGCCTCACCCTGACAGCTGTGGACCATACAGAGGCGAGGAGGCATACAGGTGGCACAGACTCATCTGGGAATGGGTTTGAATGGGTTTCTGCATCCCTCCCCAGGGCTATAGCTCTAAGAGACCACACCTTGAGTCGGTGACGTCCCTGACTGAAGATGACTGATGGAAGAGCAGAGCATGAACATTCCCTTTGTCTAGATCTTTTTTTCTCTAGGACACTTGAACTTGCAGAACAGGTGTGGGGATGGAGCATGGAGGGAATGCAGAAAAATGGAAATGCCAGGAAGAACATGCTGTAATGTGCTGGAATTGGGCTGAATTTTGCTCTAACCACCTTGGGGATGCAATGGTGCACTTGCATGAAAAGATGAAGGCAGGCAGGCATCTGTGAGGCTCTGGGAGCAAGAGATGGGGGAAGCACTTCACCACAACACATTCTCTTTGGCATTCTCTGTGAAAGCAGGTAAAAACTCCAAAATCTGGGCTGCAGATTCGGCTTAGTTTGTGAAGTGCTTTCAATGGGAGTTCTCCTTCCCAGAAACCACATTTAAAACACTGGCGTGATAGTGTGTGCTTGTAATGCCAGCACTGGGGAGGCAGAGACAGATGGATCTCTGAGGCTCTGTGGCCAGCCAGCATAGCCTACTTGGTGAGAGACCATGTCCAAAAAAAAAAAAAAAAAAAAAATTCAAGTGGGGCTGGACGTTTGTTCAGAGGTTGAGAACACTGGTTCCTATTCCAAGGGACCTGGACCCGACTCTCAGCACTACCGTGGCAGTTCACAACTGCCTGTGGCTCTAGTTCTAAGGTATCCAACACTCTCTTCTGGCTTCTACAGGGACCAGAGACATGGGTAGTGCACAGACTTATATGAAGACAAAACACTAATCTATATAAAATTTAAAAAACTAATTGAAAAATTATATTAAAATAACGATAAATGATATCTAAACAATAACATCTGAGGCTGTCCTTTGGCTTCCACATGCACACATGCCCATACTTGAGCCTACCCACACAAACACATATACCAAAACGAACAAAATATGAAAACCCAAAACAAAAAAAATATAGGACCCATACATAGTCTATCAGTAAATGGGCCCAGACTCCACCTTCTGGCAGGGCACTTCCCTGGCAATGTAAAGGCCTGTTGCTTGCTATAGGGGCATCTGAATCCACAGCAGCCAGCACTGAATTCCTCCCAAAGGTCTGACCTGGCATGAGGTACACTCTTGACCTGTAAGAGGAATGCCCTAGGGCCTCTCTATCCTCCCTCTCCTAGGCTGGCAAGGCACACAGGCTGAGCACTGAGGAGCGGGACCAGCTGCTGCCAAACCTGAGGGCTGTAGGGTGGAATGAAGTGGAAGGCCGAGATGCTATCTTCAAGCAGTTCCATTTTAAAGACTTCAACAGGGTATGTGGAGCAGGCCTGAGCGGGCTACACTCTGTGTGTTCATGTCATGTCCTGTTAGCCAAGGGGAAAGACATTCCCAAGTGACCTGCAAAGAGAAGGGCCTTGGACCCTCCCTTCTGGAACTCGGAAGTCTTTGGAGGTGACAGTCTTGGTAGCAAGTGTCTGCCCTTTTGAAGGCACTTTAATAAGCGGCAAAGAATTGGCAAATACTGACAGCCTGTGCTGTGTGGACCATACTGGGGATGCTAGAGACACTGACACAGGCATCAGAACCAGGGGCAGGATGTTACGGGGGCGGGGAGGGGGTACATTAGAGCGCTGGGACCCCCTGGAAGAAGCTAGGCTATCCTCCTGCATCAAGGCCTTATTGGCTATGACCCATTGGCTCTTCCTTCTTTTTCATCAGGCTTTTGGCTTCATGACAAGAGTCGCCCTGCAGGCTGAAAAGCTGGACCACCATCCTGAGTGGTTTAACGTGTACAACAAGGTGAGTGAAGTTTCCCCAGTGTTGTGCCCTGCTCTGTACATCTCTTAGAACCCCAAGTCTCCCCGAAGGTTCACCCTTGGGACTGTAGGTCCTTCCTCACCAATAAGTCGATGTCCACCTCTTCTGTCTTCAACCTAGAACCAACAGAGACTCTTCATGAAAAACAGCCAGTCTCTCTGGATATAGTGAATGCAGATTAAAACACTTTAGAATGCTGTGGCCAGCTATTAAGAAGGCAAGACTCAGGAAGGGAAGGGAAGGACATACCTTCTGTTAACAGCACTAATGGTTTTATTCTAGACGGAAGAATGAGAAAACAATAAAACCAAACTCAGATACCCGTGCGTGGCGGGCCGATCAGACTGTGATGAACATGCTAACTGCTGGACTGTTTAGGAAAAAGTGAAGGATATGTTTAGGAGCCCACCTTAAGTTCTGATTTTAACTTTGGCTTTAAAAAAAAATTTGTTTTTAAAGATTTATTTATTTATTATATGTAAGTACACTGTAGCTGTCTTCAAACACTCCAGAAGAAGGTGCCAGATCTTGTTACAGATGGTTGTGAGCCACCATGTGGTTGCTGGGATTTGAACTCAAGACCTTTGGAAGAGCAGTCGGGTGCTCTTACCCACTGAGCCATCTCTCCAGCCCCTAAAAATTTTTTTTTAAGAATTATTTATTTTATGTATATGAGTATACAGAAACTGTCTTCAGACACACCTGAAGAGGGATCAGATCCTATTACAGATGGTTGTGAGCCACCATGTGGTTGCTGGGAAATGAACTCAGGACCTCTGAAGAGCAGTCAGTGTTCTTGACCACTGAGCCATCTCTCCAGCCCCCTAAAATTTTTTTTTACATTTATTTAAATGTACATATGGACACATATAGGCTGTGCATGAGGGGGTCTGTTCTCTCCTTCTGCCCTGGAGGTTGAATTCAGGTTGTCAAGTCTGTTGGTAAATGTCTTTTCTCACTGAACCATCTTGCTGGCCCCTGGCTTTAGGGTTTTTGTTGTTGTTGTTGCTGTTTGTTTTGTTTTCTCTTGCTATCTGGATTTGAATTTTTTATCCTACTACTGAGATCATCTTTATTTTTGGAAACTATAAAGGGAGAATGATGTGTAAGCAGCTTTGCCTCTCTCTCGGTGCAGTCAGGAAAACAATGACCAGCTACTGTCTTGGGGAATTACTAGTGTCCAGTTCCTGTCACCAGAAGGAATTCTAGTGACTGGCTATCATGCAGTCAGCCCATAGCTGACGGCTCTCCAGCTCTTCCTGGGAGGGCAGTATCCCTGTACTTCTGGTTTTCTCGTATTCAGGTCCATATCACCTTGAGCACCCATGAATGTGCCGGTCTTTCAGAACGGGATATAAACCTGGCCAGCTTCATCGAACAAGTCGCCGTGTCTATGACATAGATCTACCCTGTCTCTTATTTCCTTGAGGGAAGGAGTGACTGGAGGAGGAACCTAAGAAGGGAACCAAGGAGGCTGGCCCTTGCTCCCTGACTTTCAGTGAACACCACCTCCCTATGCAGAAGGGATGTCAATGTCAACAGCAATGTCAACCTTTCCCCGTGCCACTCTCCTCACTGGGGCACTGCCATGTTACACTAATTTGAAAAAACTCTCCCTTTTTCTGTAGAGTTCCCAGCCTCAGTAATGTTCCAGGCTGCTTCTTGTTCCTTTTCTACCCTTTTTAGTTCATTTTCCAAGGTAGCTGTGATAAAGCATGACATAAAAGTCCATTTCAGATCCGACTACTAAAACAATCTCCACTGTATTATGGAAACATGTGCTTTTATGCCTCCAATAAAACTATGTTATCGATGGGCTCAGCTTCTAGAACCTTCTTTTCTGCCGAACGGGAATCTATCCCATTTAATTTTTAGGAGTCTGTTCTGTTTTTGTGGCTCTGGGGATCAGAACCATGGCTTTCTTTGCTCACACTTGGCCAACTAAGGCACCGAGCCTGTCCTCAGTCAAAATGCAATTGAATGGAAGCACTTATTCTGGGTAGGAAGCCCGGTAGGGTCACGGTACTGAGGGAATGGGAGAGGGCAAAGCACTCTGCCTTCAGGTTCATTGTAGTGTAGGGTATTCAGATGGTTACTCGACAAGATGATACATGAGCTAAGGGGACACAAAGAAGTGACTAAAGTAACAAGGAAGGATGTCAGTTATGTCTCAGAGAACAGAACATCAGCAGGAGGGGAATGTGTACACAGCATGTGAACCCACATCTAAAAAGGCAGATCAACACCATTATTTTCTCCTCTTCTCATGGCTAATTCTGTATGAACGAGCCTCGGTGAGCTCCATTCAGTCAGTTGAAGTCTTATTATATAGAGTTAAAAGGCTGCCATTTCTCCTTCAGGTGGAACTCTGGACTCCTGTTTAAGCTGGAACGTCAGTTCTTTCCAGACTTTATGGGTCTTGAGCTCTAGGCTGGAATTCCTCCTCCTCCAGATAGCCAATGTGACTTCCATTATCACTGGAACCAATTCCTCACCCAAAGTCCCCTTCTGTGTATTCTGATCAATTCTGATCACTTCCAATACACTCTCTAGTACACTGGGACCAAAAACATCGTAAGACCTCTGGTTCTCAGTCTTAGGAAAGAACTTAGGGCTTGCCTGCTGCTCCTCTACAGAAAGATGCAAGGTACTGTAGGGATTGCTGGACTATCTGCTACTAAAGCAGTTAAGGACCAGTTTATATATCCCTGGCTAGGAATTCTCAAAGGTAGAAAATGCCCAAGAAATGACAAAATTGGAAGATTGGGAACCAAGTCCAATCTCATCTTCACCCGTGTGCCACCAGACACCCAGAGCTGGAGACAGAGCACCCTTCCCCACTGTATTCCTCATCGATGACCCCTGGTCTTGAGCCCAGGCAGCCTGGGTAAGTTGATCCTTCTAGGGCCAGGAGAGGCAGAGGCTAGCTCTGCATTGGCAATCTGCCCACAGAGCTTAAAACAAAACCACCCACACCTAAGACAGTGGCATCATCTGTTCCACTTCACACAATATTCCCAGGTGTGCTCGGATCTAACACCTGAGTTTGTGGGACAAAGACAGAAAACATGGCAGATCTGGATCTGCTGTTTGTTAATGGCCTTCCTGTTTTAATGATGGATTTGGATTTGAAAATGCCAACCCAGGTGGATCCACATCTGTATGAGACACATCTATCTACAAATGATAGGCAATAGCTTTAGAAATCAGTTGTTTTTTGTTTTTTGTTTTTTTCCTCTCAGATCAACCCAGGTAACTGAAGTTCTAAACAGAGACAAGTTGAAATGACAATCACACGGAATCACAAGTGGAAGGAAGGCCTGAATAACCATAGCAAGAAAAGGCTGTCAAACTGGGCCTGATGACACAGGCCTGGAAGCCACGCACTTGGGAGGCCAAGTTAGGAAAATTACAAGTTTAATCCCAGTCTGGGCAACTGAGCAAGAATCCATCTCAAAAAATACAAAATAGGAATGGGAACATAGCTTAGTGGTAGGACATTTAGCCACGATGCTTGAGGCTCTGGGTTCGATACCCAGCATCACACGGGGAAAAACAAGGTTGTCAAAGCCTGACTTATGTCTACCCACACTGTAATTGGTGGCTGTCAGGATAGGCCTGACATCGCTATTGTCACCACTGGGTTTGGCTGAGGCAACTCAGTGCTATCAAGAACCACACAGAAGACAATAGTTATGAAACCATCAGCATCTCGGGTCTGCCCAGGGTCTACTGGTGATTGATTGCCTTAGGTTATATACTTATTGATCATCTTCAAGTGTACTGGTGATGTTTTTAGGGATTTTGGTGACCAGGGATCTAGGCCATTTGTCAAGAACCTTAGAAAAAGTAACATTCTTTGCCCTCATTCTGACAAATCTGGAATGCCCCGAAAGCTCCCTGGTGTTAAAGCTGGGCTACCCGAGCCACTGGAAGCCTTTTTGTTTTCTTCTTCTTCTTCTTCTTTTTTTTTTTTAATATTTATTTATTAATTATATGTAAGTACACTGTAGCTGTCTTCAGACACTCCAGAAGAGGGAGTCAGATCTCGTTAAGGATGGTTATGAGCCACCACATGGTTGCTGGGATTTGAACTCTGCACCTTTGGAAGAGTAGTCGGGTGCTCTTACCTGCTGAGCCATCTCACCAGCCCCGAAGCCTTTTACTTATGCCACAGAATGTGGCACTCAGCACTCCGAGTGGTATAGGCTCCCAATTCAAATGACAGGCTTTTGACTGGTCAGACAGAGCCACATGGTACCCTTGGTAGGTGAGCACACAAGACGGCTAATCCATCAGTGTGGGGAAACTGCTAATTAAGGTCAGAGTTCACCATGACCAGATAGCCTCGGAGCTTGGAGAAAAACGGGAGACTCCCTAGTTTTCCCCTTCTCTGACCTTGTGCAGGGAATTCCCTGCACACACCTCTATTTGAGGAAAGCAAGGGATTCTAAGTCCCCACACTCCCTCTACCCAAGCAAAGTCATAAAAACCTGAAGTTCTTTATGCTGATAGGGTACCTAGATAGGCCCTGAGTGTTCAACCAATGAGCTTCCCTTCCCACAAAGGGTATTTAACCTTGGTTCACCCTGAGTAAGGTGCATTCATTCACATTCACCATCAAATAAAGCAGTTTGGACAAGCCAGGACCATTTCTTTATCAAGGACTGCCTAGTAGAGGAGGCCTTATCTATTCCAGAGAAGGCCTTCTCTAGTCTAGCCCCTCCATACTCACTCCTGACAGCACTCAATTGGAACCAAATCAGGATCCGCCCAGTCCTGGGTGTGTGGAAGCCCTGAGGAGAAGCGCGAACCAGAACACCTTCCACCCCCATTCCCAATTCCCATCTGTATGCCAGCAGCGCCTGGGTACACAGGAGACTGGGAACCATAGCAATGGTCCCAGACTCCACTGTTTCCCCTGGGAAAACATGCACTGAAGACCCTAATCCATTATGGACTGTGTTCTGCCTCCCCTGAGTGGCATGCCCACAGCACTGAGTACCCCAGTGGTAAGGCAGACAAGCAGCCTGGCACATAAGCATGTTCTGGGAGATTGGACAGAGAGTTCAGAGTCAAGGCCCCAGGGAACTAAGGGCCAAGACTATAGACCTTTCCAGACAGACACAACCACAGCTCCTGGAAACAATCAAGCTCCCAGCTGAAGTGCCTCATGATTGACACTGTTGCAGGTATGTCACAATTTAAATGCCTCCGGGGGGGAGGGGGAGGGCAACGGGGGAATGCTCACGAGTTTCCCATTCGGCAACTGCTGCATTTGTGATCTGTGTATATATATATTTATATTTATATATAATATATATTTATATTAAAAAAATCAACCATCCAATGATTACAGTTTGGGACATTTATTATTCAATTGCTTTAGAAGAGTTATTGCTGCAGTTAGGAAAGGACATAGAGATGGTGGGGACATTAGAAACAAAACAGATTTCAAAGAGGCAAGTACCATTTTCCAATTATAAAACGTAATATTAAAAGTGACATGGCAGTATATTCACATGACTACCTACATCTAATACAGAAACAAGACAGTACAGTGTTTGCAGAAGCTACTGTGGCACCTACTAAGCCACGTGATACCATGATACTAGACACTCTACCCACCCCTGTCACTGACTAGGCATGGCATGCACACATAAACACAATGAAAGTCTTAAGTCACACTAAGTTTCCTAATCATGAATTAAAATGGCTGCAGCAGGTCCCTCTGAAAAACACCAGCAGCCCATGCCAGTGCTACCACAAAGGAAGGGAGCGGCTTGGTCCCTGGCTCTGCTGAGACTATAAAGGACTCTGCTCCATTTTAGCCACTAGCAAGCCAGTGGTGCCTGCTGGGTGGTCCCTAGACCTCGCCAGCATGATGCACTGTAGACCCAGAGAGGAGTCCTGCATAGCTCTAACCACTGGAAGTGTGTGCGCTCAAGAACTCAGCCTCTCTCTGACACACGTCAACACCAACCATCCCTGAGCCTCATAATGCACTGTAGAGCATACAGGAGGGAAGTGGACATATATGCACATGCCCTGCGATGAGCCAGCTGGCAAGAGCTACAGGGTCGGAACAGTGCTGAAGACCACTTCCTAAGGAGAGTGAGGAGGAGCCTGGTGGTCTGGCTCTCCCAGCGAGCAATACCCAGGCTGAATACTCAGGAATCCCTGAGAAGGGGAAGGAACAGAGCATGGCTTCTGGTGATCTGTCCCAAGTTCTCTCCTACAAGCAGACACACCTCAAAGAGTGGTCCACCTATGCCAGGGCCTGGGTGAGGATGAGGGTTGTTACTCACTGATGGGTAGAAAGGCACATGGTATGGTCATGAGAGCTGGACAGGGGCTCCGCCTACCTCAGAGCCCCCAGTTCCTAAAAGGGAAAAGCAAATGGGAAATTGGCCAGGGATTGGTCCTGTCCCTGTATAGCCCTGGGCAATCAGTCTTATGAAGGAATCCCAGGCCCCAAGTGTAATGGCTGTAGCCATCCCTTTCTACTCCAAAATGTCTCTTATCCTACGCTGCTTCCTTTTAGCGGGGCCTGAGGAACATCCAGTACCTGAAGCTAAAATGCTGTCGTACCTTTGGAAGCTGAATAAAAGGGGGAAGGGGCAGGAAGAACACACACTGATGGAGCAAGTGTCCTCTGCACATCTTCACACCCAATGAGGAAGTCAAGGACACTTGTGGAGTGTTTTCTTCAATAAAAACAGACTCTCATTACATGAAGGCTTAAGGCAATGTCGAAGGGGAAGACCGCTGCTGTCCACATGTGCACAATGTAGGCGCTTACCTATGCTGCTGTTCACGAAAATATGGGGAAGGGTCTGGTTGTGACTCTTCTGGCCCAGGAGAGGGCTCAGGAGTGATCTACCCCTACTCCATCCAGAGAGGCAGCGCCAATAGCCAGAAAGCCCTAGATTCTTTGAAAAACATGTTCATTTCCTACTCTACAGTAATAAGAACAAACAAGTGTATGACTGCCAACAGGTGCCTCCAAAGATGGCAGCAGCCATGGTCATGCACAAGACAAAGGAGCACTTCAAACCCTGCCAGGGGAACATACTCCAGTTATTAAAAATAATAATAATAAAGAGAGGTCAGTAGTCTGGCCGACGTGTGCTTGGAAGAGTAAAGCAAGGTGCAATGACAGTGACCCTGAGGACAAGCGGCATCTCCTGAAGCAGAGGCTGAACCTCCCCCTGCGTGGGACAGACAGACACCCACCTGAGGGAACACGGTACATAACTGCCTCCTGCCTGACGGCCTGAACATCCCACTGAGGCAGCAGAGATACCCTCTTGCTATCTCACACTTTCCCTAAGCAATCAGGACAGGTTGGAGCCACCACACAATGATTAAGTGAAGACGATACTAAAAAACATTAGAGAAAAGTAAGGTTAAAGCGATTTCTAGGGTAATGTTAATAACAGGGCAGACTCACTATGCAGTGGCATCCTTCAGGGTCTTCAAACCAGAAGCCCCTCAAGGAAGCAAAGGAGCCCCAAGGCTGAAGCTATCTCAGGGTTTATCCTACTGTGCTCTACGGAGCCAGTCCAGATGTCAAGTTGTGTGTGCTCTGTTCCAAATACCAAGAACCTTCTGAAGCTCCACAACTCACAAGGGTCAAAGTTCAGCGGGGCTTTGGAGAACCGTTCATCTGGTTGCCCTGAGTCACGGGGTCCGTAAAATAAAGGCTGTCCAAGAAGACGGAGGATATTTCTGCAACCAGCTTCCTGTCAATGGTTGCCTGGGCCATGCCATAGATGGCACCCTGCACAAATCCAACCAAGGATCTATTATTAGTGACGTGAGTACAGCTGCCATCCTTATGCACCTAGCCCCCATTCTGAGCCCAGGCATGGTCCAGCAGACAAGGAGCTCCACGGGTTGTTTGTCACAGGTACTTTCCAGCTGCCGTGCCAAGTGAAGAACTACTCTGGGATTTACTGTCTTCTTAAAACAACAACAACAACAAAACCCAGAGTGCTTATCACCTTCTCTGTGTCAAATGTTTCTTTTCAAACACAGGATGAGAGCAACCCTGCTTCTGCTCAGCAGCTCTGCTTTCTATCTCGCCTGAGATACCCAACAGGGCAGGGAGCAGGGACTGAGCTGAGGTAGAAACAGACTCCAAAGAGCATGACAGGCTCCCACACTACTCCTCATGTTTCTAAATGGGGATGCCCTGGTATTCTTTTTATAAGAAGATTGATTGATTGACTGTTTGATTTGTTACATGTGAATACATTGTAGCTGTCTTCAGAACAGGGAATGGGATCCCATTACAGATGGTTGTGAGCCACCATGTGGCTGCTGGGAATTGAACTCAGGACCTCTGGAAGAGCAGTCAGTGCTCCTAACCACTGAGATATCCCTCCAGCCCCTCCCACCCCCTGCATTCTTACCATTCCTGTGGTCTTAGCTTTAGGATTCTTCATGATTTGTGTGACCGATTCCCGGATATCCTTTAGGAACTGGATCGCCACTCGCTTCCGAGTATGTACTAACGTAATGCAGAAATGAATGCTAAGGGAGAAAAGGGGGGGGGGGGAGAGACAGATCTTGTAAAAAAAAAAAAGTAAGCCTAAGATAAAGCCATTCCAGTGGCTTTCTATACTGCAGGTTTTTACTCCAGGAGACCAGGATTTTGTTTTTTGGCATGAACAAGAACCACCTCAACAAAATGAACATGGCTGGCTGTTCTGTCCTGTCTCCACCCCACAGACTGTCAATGGTGGCTCCTTCCATCATGTGTGAGCAATGAAGGGTGGGGTTTTCACCTTAGAGAGTAAACCCTGGTGAGGAGAAAACCGTAGCGTGGAGTCCCGAGGGACCTCCTAATTCACTCTGGGGAAGGATGGAGCTAACAAGGGCTGTAACGTGCAGAAGGCAGGCTGTACATGAGTACAGACCCATCTAGCTGGAGAGAAAAACTAAGTCAGAAAAGCATATCAAAGGGTACATCAGGCCTGCGTGATCAGAAACCTTTTCGAGGGCTTTGAGAGAACATTACACATGCAATGGTATCTTAGAGAAGCAAGCTGATAGCTATAGGCAAGATAGATCACAGAATATAGAGGCCACAGAAAGAACAGAGAAAAGCCTTACAAGTGACCTCCTGTCCCAGGATGCTGGCAGCCAGTTCTACCTGAGCTTAAAGCAAACCACCTTGCTCGTTATATGTATGAATTCCAGTTGCCACCAATGTGCTGGGCTCTAGAAGCTAAGTATCAGGTTACCCTGCTACCTCAGCTCTTCAGGTCATGAAATGAAGGGAAGGGCTTTCGACATACCTTCTTGGGAACTGCAAGTAGTTAAAATTCCACCCCTTAGCAGACATCATATTAGAGAGTCGGTAGATGTCAAAATCATTGGATCCCAGAGCAATAACTGATAATTGCGGATCACCGAAAATGAAGATGTTTTTGATGTTTTCCAGTCTATATAAAAAAAAAAAAAGCAAATGCAGAAATTGAGCATATCCATTCCGTCGGTCCTTATCTCGGTTGATGATCAGAGCCTATACTCTCCTGGGACTTGACTTGTCTCTTACACTAAAGAGGCTAGGCTGGGACGGGTGGGTCTTATGGTGATCGGACTCCCAGACAGCACATGAGAAATTTTCTAAGTTCTAAACTCCATCCAGAACCACTGGCTTTTCCCAGTCTACCCAACTCCTAAGTCTCAGCACAACATGCAAGGGTTCCTTCTCCCAGCACCATCTGGTAAACGGTCTAAACCCCAGTCTATCAGGAGACAGTAGGGCTTAAAGGGTGTGCCATCAGGCAGAGATGCCGAGGGCCAACTAAGACAGAAAGCAAGAGACAAAGCAGTACTCCGTTTGCACACATACTCTGACTTGAGGAAGCGAGAAGTTTTGATGATCTGTTTGGTAGCTTCAACATAGCCGTTCTCACCGAAGTGCATCAAGGAGGCCCAACAGGCTGCAATGATGCCACCAGGCCGTGAGCCAGCTATGCTTGGAGATGCGTAGACACCACCTTGCCAGTCTGCACCAACAAAGAACTGGTACTTCCTGTACTTCTCATTAGAGTACATCACCACTGATGAACCTTTGGGAGCATAGCCATACTGAGGGGAGAAGCAAAGAGGTCAGAGTGTGGCTGTATCTGGCAGCTCTGCCCACAGAACCATCAAGGTAATGCGGCTTTCTCACAGGTGCTCTGCAATGATTCCTATTCAGGTTAAGGTTCATACTTCACAGTGTTAACAGAGAGGAGGAACTCGAGGTCATGGATTCCACATTCTCAATGTAAGGGGTGAGCCATCTGAGATCCAGAGAAAAATTAAGAACAGGTTTCCTCCCTCTCTCACTGAGCCTTTGGCTTTCCTTACTTAAAATCTTTCAGAAGCTGAGTACAGTGGCATATACCTATAGTCCTAGTACGTGGGAGGTGGAGGAAAGAGGATTAGGAATTCTAGGCAGGCACAGACAAATCAAACACAAGCCAGTTGCTCCTGAACACACAGGTTTCCTTTCCTAAAAGGACTCTGCCATCAGCATGAGCATTATTGTCACATAGGCTCAGGGACTCCAGGATCAACCCTTAGCACCGCCAATAACCTCAAGACTTTGGAGGCTTTTGGCACAAGAGCCATAGCTAGACAGATGGTTGACAGGGAATCCTCTCAGCCCAGTATAAGGGAAGGCAGAAGCTCCTTTTCTCCAAGACTTGTCACCTCCACATGCTGACAGGCAAGAGTCAGACTTTATTTTATATGGAGGTATGTGTGGTGGTTTAAATGAAAATGGCCCCCGGGGTCCACAGAGAGTGGCACTATTGGGAGGTATACCCTTGTTGGAGCAGGTGCTGTGTTGTTGGAGGAAGTGATTTACTGGGGGCGGGCTTAGAGGTCTCAGATGCTCAAGCCAGGTCTAGTGTGATATTCTCTTCCAGTTGACTGCAGATCCAGATGTAGAACTCTTGGCTACTTCTCCAGTACCATGTCTGCCTGTCATGCTTCCTGCCACAACAATAACAGACTAAACCTCTGAACTGTAAGCCAGCCCCAATTAAATGTTTTCTTCTATGAGAGTTACCGTAGTTGTAGTGTCTCTTCACAGCAATAGAAACCCTAAAACAATGTGTGTGGGGAAACTAAGGCTTTAGTTAATTTGTTGTGTGGAGAATAGTGAAATCACCAACTGGTTACCCCCTTAGCTCACCTTATGAGTATCTGCTGAAATGCTGGTCACACCTTTCACCCGGAAATCAAATGGTTTCTCCAGTGGGTACCCTGCTTTCTCCATGAAGACAATGAGGAAGCCCCCCAGACAAGCATCCACATGGAATGGGATTTTATATCTGACAGCCAGCTAGTTAAAAAGAACATATGAAGATGTAAATAAACCCTAAGCAGAATAGGAGTGGAAAGATGGGCTACTCTGTACTACCTCTCAGGTATTAAAAAGGGGCTATATTTATTTGAACACAGGGTCTCATTTATCCCAGCCTGGCCTTGAACTTGCAACGTGGCCCATGGAAGACATTGAATTTTCCTGATCCTCATGATCAGATGACCAGTATATACAACAATGTCCAGTTTTATGGGGTGCTGGGGATCAAATGCAGGATTTCATACGTGTCTGGAATACTAACTGACCACAGTCCCAAATCGTTATTTTTGACATTTTAAAATGAAGTTTATTTTTCATGTATATTTAATATTTAAAAGTGTCCACCTAAAATATATTCCATGTAATTTGTATTTAAATATGCCTGACCTTGGGCTCCCCCAACCACCACATGAGAAACAGTGGAACTCTGATTTAACAGCCTCTAGAGGGGCTGTAGTCATTATACAGTAGGCATGTTCCTAATAGTATATTACTTCCTGGTAGAAATCTAAGAGTCTGTACTATTTCAAAATACCTTGTTCAAAGGCAGCCTGAGTCCTGTACTTCCCTTCTCCCAATGAAAATGCTAGTGACCTTCAGAGGCTCCCAAAAGAGGTGCAGGGACTTGCCTTGGGGTTGATAAGCACTATCAATCTCTGCTATGTTCAAACCTAAAATCAAAGCCTTTCTCCTCACAAAGCCTTGCATCATCATGTCTATTTTAAAGTACTAATGAGCATGCTGCAAACCTGCATAGCCAAAATCTCTCACCTTGGCCACTTCGGGGACAGGATCTATCACACCATGAGGAAACTGTGGGGTAGAACAGACCAGCATAGCTGTGTTCCTGGAGATGGCTCTCTTCATTGCCTAGGGATTTTAAAGTTTAAGAGAAGTAAGACTCTTAGTACTAGCTGCTTATGACTTTTGCTGTGTGGATAATGTGATCACTGGCTTAGGGTCTCTACACCCTGGGAGCAGACTGCCCTCTGCTACGAAGGGTACACACAAGTCCACATGGAAAGCGTACCTGAGAGCAACACTATGGAAATAGAAATCATACTGTGCTAGCAGCCCACAATCTTCCAGAGAGGATTTAGCAAAAACTTGACTTAACCTTACAAGCGTCAATAAAACAAAAAATTTCTCTACACTTATGTGAGACATAAAAACACATTCAGGCAGGGCAGTGAAGACACACGCCTTTAATCCCAGCACTTGGGAGGCAGAGGCAGGAGGATTTCTGAGTTCAAGGCCAGCCTGGTCTACAGAGTGAGTTCCAGGACAGCCAGGACTGCACAGAGAAACACTTTCTCAAAAAACCCCCCAAAAACAAACCAAAACCAAATCCAAACCCCCAAAAAACAAAAAACACATTCAGGTGTGTGAAGGGAGTAAGTGGTGGGGTGAGTTCATCCATATTCATTTTACAAATAAAGGAAAGAAAGTAAAGGAGTTGAAAGTAAAATCCAGCTCGACACCATCAGGGACCAGATCAACCACCTTTCAGTACTCAGAAACACAGCCTCCTGTCACACTGTTAGTCTGAGAAGGGGAGCCCATCTGTGTACGATGGAGAGGTGGTCAACATGACATCCTGCTCCTTGAACCTTCAGAACTCACCTGCACATCCACCTCCATGTTCTTTTTCAGTGCAACTCGGACAATCTTCATTCCAAAATAATGAGCTGCTTTGTCGAATGCGGCATGGGCACTCACAGGAGCCACACTAGGTGATGGAGAAGGGAGCTAATGAAACACAGAGCACAACAGGACCCAGGAGAACTCGGCAGCACTTTGAGTCACTAGCTACAACACGTGATTGCTTTTCCTCACACTAATATGTCTGTATTTTCTTAGTGCAAACAAAAAGAAGCCTATTGATTTTCTGTAGACAACTTCTCTCCATTATGTAGGAAATCACTTCAGCAACAGAAAGGAAAACTCAGAACACAAAAGAACACAGACCATAAATTGGGCCAGACAGGTAAAAGCCTACAGACAGAGGGTTAGGATGAGGGTGTATGAGGCAGAACTTCCTGAGGAGGGCTGATCATCAAGAAGACCTCTGTGAGAAGCAAAATGCTGTTCTAGCAGACAGTAAGGCTGCCTAGCATAGAGACAGAAGCAGCAGTCAGTTAGCTTCAGACCAAAGTGGCCTGTCAGCCCTGAGCAATCAATCACCAACCTATGAAAAACTACAATCTGTCTCTCCTACATGGTTACAAACAGTTTTCAAATAATGTTCAAAGAGAAAACAGAGTCACAGATATCCCCATTACTCCTCTCTCACCACTACTGTTTCCTTTAAGGGAGAAAAATCCCTACAATCACTAAGTACCAGGTATCAAAGGTTTACGCGTGAAGAAAGTAACAGCAGCTAGGTTTGCTCTACTATGCAAAGTGGTCACAGTTTGATGATACAAAGGACAAAAACTACTTAGTTACCTATACTTGAAGAAGAAAAAAAATATTAGCCCAAGAGGTATAACAATAATAAATCAAACAGAAGGTGGTCTAGAGAACCAAGATTACAACCATGAAAAGCAGTGTAATTAGATCTCAAAAGCAGAACAAAAGCCTCGCTTTTAAATTCTCTCTTCTAGAACTAACTCTCAGATGCAAATTTTCCTGGGGAGCACTGAAGGGAGTCTAAGATACTTAAGAAACTTTCACTCAGCCTGGCGCGGTGGCACACGCCTTTAATCCTAGCACTTGGGAGGCAGAGGCAGGCGGATTTCTGAGTTTGAGGCCAGCCTGGTCTACAGAGTGAGTTCCAGGACGGCCAGGACTACACAGAGAAACCATGTCTCAAAAAACAAAAAACAAAAACCAAAAAAAACCAAAAAAAAAAAAAAGAAATGTTCACTCAACTACATCACACAGTCTACACAGTCTTCCTTAAGCTCTGGATAAATTAACAACACAGGATTCAGAGATGTAGTTCTAGCAGTTTCCTCTGGAAAAAGGATACTACTCTTGCTAAAAACATGCACCATATTTAAGCTCGAATAACCAGCTACTGGATGTGACGGGACAAGGTAGAGGTGCTGGGCCAGGGACAAGAAGACTGGAATTGTAGGAGGAAGAGAAGCAGCAGAGAAACAGGTTGGGCTCAGATTACACTGTGCTGCCCCAAACAGACAATATCAGAAGGGAAACAAACACACACATCCATACATTTCTGGAGTTTTGATCCCCTTCTCTAAGGCCAAGTCCCGGTACGCTTTGCAGGCCATCAGGATGCTCTCCGTTCCCCCAGAAGTCACCTATGTGAAGAAAAGAAGCCAGAGTAAGTTAAGGGTGGGTATCAGGAGGTACAGCCTGCTTTGACCTTAAAAATGTTTGATACAGAAACAGACATGGTCAGAGAAGATACTGCTGTATCTTCAAGATAGACAGTGTGGTTCAGGGATTACAGGGTGTGTCACAGGGTCAGCAATTAACACTTCTGAAGCCCAACTTGACATTCACTAAACACATACTATTGCCTCACTATCTTTTAGTAGTAACTGAACTTGAATAATTTCTCAAAAGGCCAAAAGCTACAGCACTGAGCCAGCAGGATATCATCTCAGATTCAGCATCTGTGAAAGTTCATACAATCTTGGGTTTTCAAGTTCCTAAGCATTCATTCAGTGTTACCAATTACATCAGTTGATAAGTAAAATGTTCTGAATTTTAGATTACATACCAACTTGAGATAGAATGAAAAACGTTTACTAAACTTTCCTAACATCTACATATAGAATAAAAATACCATTGGGTATAGAAGCCCAGTGGTCAAGAGTTATGAAGATTAACTCAGAAAATTGAGTAATTTATTGACTCAGGAAGCCTTTCATGAAGCATATGACCACCCTCCTTAAAGTAGCTCGCAGAGTATAGACAGATGACACTTGTTTGTAGATCTCTATGCTGGAGAAGACAGCTTATAGTTGAGATTAAGTCTACAAAACAGCACCCCACTGTGGTCTAGCCTCAGAGCTGGTCACACGAGGTTCCAAGAAAGCTGTGAAGAAAGTTGGGGATTTACCAGGCCTTACATTCTTATCAAAGCCTGACAATGACCTAAACAAAAAATTTCCAAATTCCTAGTCATCTATATTATGTGTCCTGTCTTCAGGACAGAAATTTAGTTGTGGAATAAGAAACACAGGTTTCAAGTCACTAATATCTATCAATTCCTTTGTTATTAGATATTATAATATCTAATAATGCTATATTATAATTAGATATTATATAATACCTCTCACTCATGCTTCAGAACAGGAAACATTTCTTTTCCGGTATGATTGAACCTGGTTGCATTTATGCAAGCCAGCCAACATTCTACCATGATCTGATTTTTTTTAGTACATGAATTTGCCCCTTTAATCCTCTGTGAATGAGACAAGTGAAGTTAATATAGGGAAAGATATTTTGAAGCAGAAAAAAAAAAAAAAAAACCTGTGAAGTATTTAAGACCCTCTGATAGTTTCAGTCTAAATTCCCTTTAGTTTGGCCTAGCCTTCTTGCTTCTCAACAGTGAACCCCCCTCTTTTACATCAAAAACAGCTCAGCAAGAGAGATACACAGAAAGCAGCAACAGACAGAAAAGAATAAAGACTAAGGAGAGAAAGAGAAACAAAGAGAGCTCTCTATAGAAGCTGGAGTGGTTGGTATAGGCTTAGCCCAGGAAGTGGCTCTATTAGGAGATGTGGACTTGCTGGAGTAGGTGTGGCTTTGTTGGAGGAAGTTTGTCACTGGGGGCAGGCACTCAGATACTCAAGCCAGGCCCAGTGTCACTCTCTCTTCCTGCTGCCTTTAGATCCAGATGTAGAACTCTAAGCTCTTTCTCCTACATCATGTCTGCCTTCATGCCACCATGCTTCCTGCCACAATGGACTAAACCTCTGAACTGTAAACCAGCTCCAATGAAATGTTCTTCTTTATAAGAGTTGCTATGGTCATGCTGTCTCTTCACAGAAATAGAAACCCTAGCTAAGACAAACAGTAACACATAACATATACAGAGGTCCAACCAAAGACAGTGCTTAGTCAACTCTGCAAATCAGGGTAGTCAGCAAAGTCTTAAGAAGTATCATGATCACACCTTCCCACTACAGAGAAACAGAGATGTCCTTATCCTCTGCCTTTCTCTATGTAGTGGGCATGACCAATGGGTAGAAAGGAGTAACACAGAAAAACAGAAAAGCAAATCTGACTCCTTTTAAGAGTAAAGATCACAGGCTGGCAAGATAGCTCAGGAGGTAAGAGCACTCACTGACTGCTCTTCTGAAGGTCCTGAGTTCAAATTCCAGCAACCACATGGTGGCTCACAATCACCCATTATGAGATCTGACACTCTCTTCTGATGTGTCTGAAGTTAGTTACAGTGTACCTATGTATAATAATAAATAAATCTTAAAAAAAAAAAAAAGAGTAAAGATCACAGGGATTTGGGGTAGATTAAAGCTCAAAGTGTATTACCCTCCTACAACTGTGCAGTGAGAACTTTTAATACAATCTCTGAAGAACAGACCCTGAGATTCTAATAGAGCAGGATCAGAGCTTCAGCCAGCCCTGCAGACCAGTCACCTACCTTGAGTCAGCCCAAACCAAGCATCAAGAGAGACCATTCAAGAACCACAATGAGCAAAGGGTGACTACTGCAAACATCAGGCTGGGGTTTAAAAACACGTATTTCTGACAGTCTTAGGAACCCCCAACCCTAAATTTATTTTTTGTTGGTACTTCATAACTGCTAGTTTTGCTATTTAGCGATGTCTCAGTTCCTAAGACATCGGAAATATGTGTTTTCTGATGGTCAAGATCCACAGGTTGAGAACCGCTGCTCCAGCACATGATCATAAGATGTAAGATCACAATGCAATACAACAGGAGATCATCAAAGCCAGAAAAGAAACAACAAAATGAGTCAACAGATTAACAGAGAAGAATCAAGTATGTCAAGAACATTAAAGAACAGATGAAGACAGAAAGAGCAAAGCCACTCTACTTAAGACAGCTGTGTGGTATAGTCAATGCCTGGACAGTTGGAAATCCAAGGAATCATGCAAATCCCTGAATAAACAAAAAAAGATGTAAGGGCAAGAAGATTCAGAGGAAAAAGAGCTTTCGATGGATATCGGCCTATCATGTAAGGAAAAAAAGTGACAGAGCTTCTGTTTCCAAGAACATACAGTAATAGCCTAAGCAATGTCTCTAATGAAAATAACAAAAAAGCTTGACAAAGCATTAAAAAAAAAAAAAATCCATTACTAATCTAACATTAAGAACTACCTAAATCCTAAAAGAAAACATAACCAAAATTTCTGCAAGACAGCCTACCAAAGCCAGCTCTTCCCCTCTAACAAAGTATAGTCCCGGGGTTTGCCCAGGGTCACAGAGCAACAGAATACTGAAAAAAACAAACAAACAAACAAAAAAAAT
>NC_034598.1:26511701-26542263 GCF_900095145.1 Mus pahari
CTCTTCCAAAGGTGCAGAGTTCAAATCCCAGCAACCACATGGTGGCTCATAACCATCCATAACAAGATCTGACTCCCTCTTCTGGAGTGTCTGAAGATAGCTACAGTGTACTTACATATAGTAAATAAATAAATCTTTTAAAAAAAATAGTTATATGAATGAGAAAATGAGTGAGAAAAATGGAGAGAATAAGCCAAGTAGAGAGATGTGGCAGAATATCTGGTAATCAGTGTTCCTTAAACTCTCCTAGCAACTTTATATAGGCTGAAAGATTTTTGAAAATATGAAGCTGAAGAGAAAAATTCCTAGAATATATACCAAAATGTTGACACTCGGTATTTTAAAGGTACAAGTAACATTTTAAAACTGTACTTCATCTAGACCATTCTACAATAACAGTACAATAATTGTATAACAGACTATCTTAAAACTTCTATTTAAACCACTTACACATCCACAGGAATCTGGTCCCCCATTGAAGAGGGAACAAGTCATCCTTACGATTTCTGCCTCTAACTTCCGTAGTCCAGGGAAGATATCTGGATGCAGTGGATTACTCCACGTGAATTCTCCATAAGCCTGCAAAGAAACGCAAGGGAGTATAAGACAGGCTGTTATCCTAAATAGGACAGAATCATAGGTATTGGGCCCAACAGTAAGAACTAGAAAAAGGGTATGATATATTCCCCAACTTAAATACCAGAATATAATGTAAGAAAGAGACAAGACATGTAAATAGATGATTTTACAACGTGATGAGGAAAGAAATATAAATACAGAAGCATTAAAACTGTAACACCAACAGATAGCCATCACTTTGAAGTTGCACCTTTGTCTGTCACTGTTAGCTGTACAGGCCAAATACGCCCTGTGAAGCTCATTTTCCTCGTATGCAAGGGGGGGACTAACAGTATCTACCTTACGGGGTCCTAGCAATAATTAAACATGAAAACGATAGTTTGCCTGCCACAAAGCAGTCATTGCTGTGAGTTCATCTGTCTGCATGTGCTAAGGGACTCCGATGGGGAGCCTGTTAGCATCCTGAGTGCTCTAGAGGAGTCCGATGAGAGGAACCTGAAGAGATGAATGGAAACTAATCCTATGCAGCAGGAGGGGAAGAAATGGGAAGAGCATGATCCACATCGACATGGAAGGTAATGGGGATGGTTAAAGTGACAGGGGAGCTGGGATTCGAGAGACACACTGTTCCCACTGTGTGAGGACCTACACCTACACTTAATGAAAAGTTTAAACATAGAGTTATGACCATTATGCCAAGAAATAACCAAGTAGAACCTCTGACATGAAGGTGTGTGGGGATTCACAGTCATAATACACAGACCAAGAGATTACAACTTTAACTATAATTTCATATGAGAAATGGACTTCAAAACTAAGGTTGATTAGAAACAGAAGCAGCTACATCCCACACTACAGTCAGGCTCATCTTGTGGAGTATGCTTTGAGTCAGCCTTGCCCTGACTCCCATACCAAACAACATTGGCTGTAACAGGGAAAATGTCAAAATGAAGCCCTGCACTCAGAACAGACCTTCAGTCCCCAGCATCTGGGAGATAGAGGCAGGAAGATCTCTGAGTTTGAAACAGCTGATCTGCATAAGCAGTTCAAGGACAGCCAGGACCATGTCAAGACCCTGTCTCAAAAAACAAACAGTATCCTCAAATAGCAGGCTAGAAATACAGAGGATACAGCAAAATCCAGAGGTATAAATGGCATTTCACATTTTCTGAAATCTGAAGATACATTTGACATTATTATTCACATTTATCAATTTAAGTGAAAAGAAACTTTTGAATCTCTATGGCTTTATTTCAATAGTAAATTTCCCTTGTGTGATTAATTTTACAAGAATGAGATTAAATAGTTAAATGAGGCCGGGCATGGTGGCGCACACCTTTAATCCCAGCACTCGGGAGGCAGAGACAGGCGGATTTCTGAGTTCGAGGCCAGCCTGGTCTACAAAGTGAGTTCCAGGACAGCCAGGGCTATACAGAGAAACCCTGTCTCGANGTGAGTTCCAGGACAGCCAGGGCTATACAGAGAAACCCTGTCTCGAAAAACCAAAATAAAATAAAATAAAATAAAATAGTTAAATGAACCAGGAATGGATGGCACCCATGCACGTAAGCACCCAGGGTTCACCTGCACCAGCAGCTCTGTGAGCTTCGGCTCCCCGCTGTACACAGCTCCTGAGGCTTTCCCTTCTTGCCAGGAACCATCTGCAGAAAAAGTTAAGGTCACTCTGTCAGTGAGCAGGCATCACTGGAGACACAGGGATTAATACAGACGGGGCATACAAAAACCTAAAATTCATGCCGGGCAGTGGTGGCACACGCCTTTAATCCCAGCACTCGGGAGGCAGAGGCAGGCGGATTTCTGAGTTTGAGGCCAGCCTGGTCTACAGAGTGAGCTCCAGGACAGCCAAAGCTACACAGAGAAACCCTGTCTCAAAACAAACAAACAAACCCTAAAACAGACACATGGCTCAGCGGATAAGAACATGTATTCTTGCAGAGGATTAAAGTTCGGTTCCCAGTACCCATAGCAGGCAGCTTACATCTTCCTGCATTTCCAGCTCTAGGGGACTCAATGCCCTCTTATGGCTTCTGAGGGCATTTGCATTCAAGTATACATATTCCCACATAGACACATACCACACATACAATTAAAAGTAAGAATTTTAAAAAGAGTAAAAGAATTGAGTAGAAACTCAGTCCTGTTCTTCTATTCAAACAAAGGGATTTCAGTAATGACTTACCACAGCAAAGGGGATGAAAGGTCATTCATTAGTGCCAACAATTGTAGGAAAAGACAGAGGTGCATCAAGGTTCAATGAAGACCGACAGTAATGTCACCCTCACCCTTACCCTTTCCCTCTGCTACCTTCTCTCAACATAAAAAGCAGCCCTTTGCCTCCACGCAGTTCCTGTCCTCAATAAGATCTTCTTCTTCAGTAGTTCCCCTCATTTCCCTATCTAGTCACAGAAAGTCACGGGAACTGCTATAAGCAGAGGTGACAGAAAAAGCAACCGTGAAATCTTGCTATACAACCTCCAGCGCTGCAGCCAAGGCACAAAGCATGCCAGTGGAGGAGTACATTCATTTCAGACCTGGAAATACACAGTACGGTAGCCACTTCCCGTGCCACAACTAACATTCAAGAGCAGGCACAGAAGTGACCATGAAAGCGAGGCTGAGCAGGGTTCCCCGCCAGAGTTCCGCTGGCTGACTCAGAAACATTCTGTGACACTAACAAATCTGAGATGGGTCCTTCAAGACTTTCTGCTACCACAAGACTGCACCCTATTAAAAGGGTCTGTGAGAGGGGTGTCGCTGAAACATACTAAGTGAAAAGTACACAGAACCACTGCTCTCCAAAGCAGAATTCTCCAGTTCTCAAGAGACCAGAAGGCTGGACAGCAAATGCACAGGCAGAGCCCTCCTTCCCACAGCCACGTGTGGGTCCAGTCTGACTTTCAGTCTCTTCTCATAGGACATGGCTGCGCACCACGTGTGTCTTAGGCCTGTGGTGGCCATGGTTAATGACAGACAGGTTCATGGTTTCATAGTCTGTTCTTTTGACCATTCCAAAGAATACAGCATGGTTTATGACATAAAAAAAAAAAAAAAAAAAAGGAAGGAAGGAAGGATGATAGCCTGCATGCATGCCAGAAGAGGGAACTGGAACCCCAGAACTAAAATTACAGATGGTTGTAAGCCATCAGGTGCGTACTGAGAATTGAATCCCAGGCCTCTGGAAGAACAGCCAGTGTACTTAAATGCTAAGCCATCTCTCCAGGCCCTGTCTACTGACCCCTAGCACCCCGTGTTCATCTTCTTTGATTTTTTTTTTTTCAATTTTGCTTGTTTTTTGAAACAGCATCTACATAAGCCCCAGCTGGCCTGATACTACATGACCTAGAGTTGTCCTTGGGCTTGCAGCAATCCTCTTATCCCAGGCTCCCAGTACTGGGATTACAGGCAGGCACTGTTACTCCCAGCTCTATGCTCATCTCTGAATGGTGGAGTTACAATCAATGTTTTAACTGTCTTCCGTGCCTTGAAACAATATTATTTTTGACATAAGTCTGTAGCTCATCTACAATATGAAAATTTGGCCTTTGATATAGAGAATGGATCCTCCTGTACGTGTAGTAAGTGCCAAGTGATCTTGACCTATGCCAATATTAGTCAGTAAGCACAGAGGCAGCACCCCTTGACCAATGCTTACCCATGGAGCTGTACTCCTTGAGTCTCTCCAGAACCTCAGCTGTGCCCATACCCTGAGCAGGCAGAGTTTTCACATAATCCTTGTCCACCTTCAGGAATGGCATGTTCTTAACAAGATCCTTCTTGGCTTTGCTCACCTGTTGTTCGATCTCCAAGGATAAAGAAAAAAAAAGTTAACTAGAAGGTAAAAGAGTGAAATACAGAAGTAGAAAGGCCATCTCTGAGACCGAGTCAATGGCTCAACACCAGGCACGAATATGTACTACTAAGTTAGAAGGGTTTGTCTTTAAAAAAAAAAAAAGGAAAATGAACATTTTATCTGTTTAGCCGGGCAGTGTGTGCAATGCCTCTTAGAATTTAAAAAGTCAGCTTTCCTTCTGAAAGTCAAAGATGCATTAAATCTCCCCTTGTCTGGGCTATGCTGATGTCACCAACACTGTGTTGCCCTTGATTGGAACTGGCTGAAGTCAGCCTAGCCTGAGTACAATGTGAGATCCTGTTACTGTGTTAGCAACAGCAATACTGTGATTGATAAACACAGTCATGAAACAGGCCACACTACAGTAAAGGGGGATCCTGGCTGTTGCACAACTGATGAGTAACTTCAACAGGTATTTTAAAAGAACCACGGGTATGGAGGCACACCGAGTCCCCAGGGAACTCATACAGGCTTCAGAATTGCCGGGATGACTATGCTGCATCTCCTTAAGAGGCTATGGGTAGCCTGACCCATCTGACCCACAAATGCTAGGACAAACTATGGTCTTTTCTGCCATGTAATTTATCAACTATGATTCTTTCCCCCCCCCCCCCGTTTTTTCCAAGACAGGGTTTCTCTGTGTAGCCCTGTCCTGGAACTCACTCTGTAGACCAGGCTGGCCTCGAACTCAGAAATCTGCCTGTCTCTGCCTCCCAAGTGCTGGGATTAATGGTGTGCGCCACCACTGCCCGGCTCAACTATGATTCTTTTCCATCCTCATAGCTACACTTTCTGAGCCATTTCTTTTATTCATTTGCTCAGCAACCACTATTACAGGCTAGGAATACAGCCATTAAAAAACAAAAAAAACAAACCAAACAAACAAAAGAAAAAGCCCTGTGGTACACAGTTTTGGTTTGTTTTTTGTTTTATTTTTTTTAAAAAAGGCCCTCATCTCACAAAGCTTATTTTTAGCAAGAAAGACAGAAAAGTCTACTAAGTCACTGGTGCTTAGGAGAGAAACAACAGAGTAAATTGTGAACACAAAATGATAGAAGCTGCTACACTTCTGAGACTCTTGGGTGACAAGTGTAGAGAGAAAGGCTATATGCTACAGTGCTGTGGCTTCCACAGTATAGACAGTAAAGCCCAAGATCTCACAACCACCATTCACATTTTTCTCAATCCTGGCCATGGATAATCAGAATACAAGAGAATCTTCTTATATGTAGCTCTCAGTGTAGTCCCAGGAAACTGACTCCTTTAAAGCATGTCAGCAGTGTACATAGGTAGCAATGTCCACAGTACTGGACAATGTTGAGGCATGCTATGGACACAGAGGCATTTTTAAAGTCATAGATAGAAGATCATGCTACATGCAGTGTCCATGCAACAGGAACAAATTATGAAAGACGAGTGCTCATATGTAGATAATGTTGTTTTAAGAAGGAAAAAAAAAAGACACAAAAAAATTCCACTAGGAAGTATATTAAAATTCATAGCAAGTACTAGTACTTCCCACTCCCAGTTATTGCCTCCATTACATTTATTTAAAAATGCATATGTTGTATGTTTGTTTGCTTTCTGTTTTCTTCTAAAACGCAAGTTCTATAAGAGAAAGGACTTGGTGCGGTTCAACACTGTAACCCTAACAAAATAGTAAAAAGAACTAAGACTGAGAAAGTGCTCAGTAACAGTGTTGAGTAAATAATGAGGCACAAACGCACGTGTGTATGCACACAGGAACTTCCTATCTCTAAGCCTCAGAATCTGCTTCTGAAAAATAAAGTTTTGATTGGATCACATGGCCTCTAAGCATCTTCAACTCTACAATTTCAAAAATTTAAGAATGGGTTCTGGAATCCTAGCATTTATTTGTCTTAAAACTTTGAAGGGGCTGGGAATGCAGCTCAGCAGTGGAGTGCATGCCTAGTGTATCTGAGGTCCCATGTTTGATGGTTATCACCACCACCGCCACCACCACCATCGCCACCACCACTGCCACTACCTCTGCCACCACCATGACACCAATGCCACTACCATCACCACCAAACCTCAACAAAAGGAACATTTTACAGCCGCTAGCAGTCAAGTGTCTGCCTAGCACTGGTAGGTCCCAGATTCCATCCCCAGTACCACCGTTACCTCCACTACTACCACCAAAGAAGAAACCTTTCTTTGGGAATGGGGCTCAGTGGTAGAGAGGTACCTGATTTGATTCCCAACTCTGCAAAAAATCAACCAACCAATCAGTCAAATAAAATCTTAAAACTAGAGGAGAACGGTGGAGATATTAAAATCTCAGGAATAGTAAGGGTCTGCTCTCCTTTGTGGCACAGCCTATCGTTTTCAGTAGTCTTCCTCCCACCCTTTCCCATTCACACTCCACCTCCAAACCCCTACCCCCTACCCCTTATTCCAGAAGACTCAAAAGTATAGGAAACCCTCAAAGTAAGTAAAGCTGGCAAAAGCCAGGGAGAAGGTGAGAGACAGGTCAGAGCAGGGCACTGTGGCTTTGAAGACACTCAGGATTCTATAGGCCTTTCTTATACCTTGCAAGGAGCCCATCCTGCTTATCTCCCCCTTGATAAAGAACCCAGCCCTGAGGAGAAATATCTTATCCCAGTATGATATCAAAGAGGACACAGTGAAGAGAGCAACTCTGCTGTAAAGAGGAGCAAAGAGCAAGAAAACAGCTGTTATCTCTTTAAGTTTCCAATCCAGGAATCAGGAAACTCTTCTCAGAGGCCTACCTGCTTTTGTGAATACAGTTTCCTTGGAACTGGCAGGTTCATTCCTTACCTATGCTCCTCTTCCATGGACCCAGAGTAGACAAAAATGTTTCCTATTTGGCTCTTCACAGAAAGTCTGCCAACCCATGATTTAATCCCCAGATGGGTATCTAAATTCAGTTTAGTCAAATATTGTTGTAAAGCACAGTAAGACTTCAGTTGGATTTTCTAATTTCAAGTTATTCCTTAGCAGATTTCTCACCTCTCCTTGGGCCAAACCCGTTGGAGAAAGTGCTAACTAAGCCTTAGCCTTTCCAGCCCTTTAAGCCACATCTACTATAGGGCAGTCCGTACTATGCACCGGAAGTGTTTTACAGCAGTCCAAACTCTGCCCATAGACTCCAGGAGCCTGCTTTCAGAGTTGTCACAACCTAACCAGCTTCCAAACACTGCCAAATCTCCAAGTTTGGCAGACAAAAATCATTCCTCTCCTTTGAGAATATTGATCTAGCAACAATTAGGAAAGATACACACAGCAGACAGGGAGACAGATTACACCTACCTTACGTCCAATAAATGGCATCTTCCTGATAAGCTTAAATAATTTGTTTTTAAACCGAGACCATAAACCTACAAGAAACAAATAGTTCTATTAGTCACATGAAACTCCATGGATACAACTTACCAGTTAACAGACAGCAATCATCCAGTTGTCTCTTACAACTTTACTTCCTCCAGAGGGAGAGTTTCAATTTTTTTTATAAAAATGTTTTAATTTTTGAATAATATATTTATGTGGCCCAACTTTTCAGTAAGTAGACACACGCAGTAATGTTTCTTCTCCCTCATTTCCTTCCACCCAGATCTCATCCTGCCTTACATAAGTTTTTTTTTTAACATAAGTTTTTCCAGCTTGATGTATTTACCAGTAAAAACAAAAATAAACTCTCATTTATTTCTTGCTTTTACTGAAGAGGTAGTATAGCCTAGTACTGTACTAGACCTTGTTTTTCCACTCACTAATATTAAAGATTAGTATTTCCTCATTCGTTCCTATCTGTGTATATAAGGTAAGAGTAGATGTGTGCCCGTGTTCATATATATGCCAGTGTGCATGCACATGTGCATTCCATTTAAGAAAAGTTTCATAATCTATTTAACCCTCTCCCCACTGCAGGACACATAGGTTCATCTTAATTTTTGCTGTTAAACCATGCTAAAAATAATGTTTTAATACACAGTATAAAAGTATATCCATGGAATGAATTCCCAGAAACAGAACTGCCAGTCAAATGACACATATATTCCAGAGTTGTTGACCTTCCAAATGTCCAGATGTCTTTCTATCCCCAAAACATGTGTCTGTAAAACACTGACCCAGACAACATTTCGAGACTTAAAAGGAGTCTGAAAATCATGCACATCAGAGTCCACTTTCAGGCAGTTACAAAGGACAAAGAATTTTGATCCTGTCAACTACAGTAATTATAAATCATCAAGTTGGAAGGACACTTGTGCATTCCTACTGCATACACCTCCACAGACCCGAGCAGCAGCATTTTAAGGCGGGGCTAAAAGGCTTTTATAGGCTAACTATGGCAGGCATGAAAGGCAACCAAGGATGGGAGAATTAGAACTTGTTCAAGGCACAGTTCAGAGCAGTGAGAGCGTAGTCCAGGACTCCTGTGACTCTACACTGCTGCATTCCTAAGGGATCTGGTAGGGCAACTCCTAGTGTGGTGCCACACAGGTATGTCTACTCCCTCAGCGGGTACTCATCAAGGCCCGCCTGCATCCTTGCTTTACTGTGCTTGCTTAGGTAGTACTGGCCTTCTACTACTAAGTCCTATCAACACTGTAAGTCCTGCTGTAGTGATATGAATAGGAATGGCCCCATAGACTCATGTGTTTGAATGCTTGGCCCACAGAAAATGGCATTATTAAGAGGTGTGGCCTTGTTGGAGCAAGTGTTTCACTGAGGGGGTAGGCTTTGAGGTAGGTCTCTTATGCTTAAGCTATGCCCAGCATGGCACAGTCTCCAGCTACCTGTGAATCAAGATATATAACTCTCAGCTTCTTCTCCAACACATGTCTTCCTGCACACTGCCATGCTTCCTGCCATGGCAATAATAGACTAAACCTTTAAAACTGTAAGCCAGCCCCAACTAATGTTTTTCTTTATAAGAGCAGCCATGCAATGTCTCTTCACAGCAATGGAAACCCTAGCTAAGACAGCTGGTGACAGAACCACTGAGAACCAGACAATGATGAAACAAGAAAAGACACTAGCCGGGCGTGGTGGCACACGCCTTTAATCCCAGAACTCAGGAGGCAGAGGCAGGCGGATTTCTGAGTTCGAGGCCAGCCTGGTCTACAAAGTGAGTTCCAGGACAGCCAGGACTATACAGAGAAATCCTGTCTCAAAAAAAAACCAACCAAACAAACAAATGAACAAAAAAAGACACTAAAGTCGCTCATTTTGGGGCACTATTTTGGTTTCACAATATCTTCTTCTAGACATTGTAATATAGAACTAACATTCTTTTTACATGAATTAACAATATCCTTTTTCTGTATTAAAAATTCTTCTGGGCCAGCAAGATAGTCAGACCTGCTGTCTGATTACCTGAGTTCAATTTCAGGAACGCAGATAAAGGTAGAAAGTGGGAATTAACACCCGAGTTGTCCTCTGACTACATGAGTGCTGTGGCAACATACACACATTATATATATACCCATACACACACACCTCCCTAATAAGTAAAATAATTTTTTTTAAATTTCCTACTGAATGTGTGACACATGCTCTTAATCCTAGTGCTTGGGAAGAAGCACAGACAGGCAAACTCTGTGAGTGCAAGGCTAATCTGCTCTACAGAGTGAGTCCCAGGCCAGCCAAGGATACATGAGACCCTTGAAAGAAAGAAAAAAAATCTTTTAACATATTTTGGGGACATAATTAATGTAAAAAGAATGTTAGTTCTATATTACAATGTCTAGAAGAAGATATTCTGAAACCAAAATAGTGCCCCAAAATGAGCGACTTGTGTAAGTCATAGGACTAGCCTTCCACAGGGTTAAGTTCCAGAGATGAACCTCTCCAGTGTGGGTCATACCCTCAGCGTCTCAGCCCTGCTCCTTTTGCCAATCCTTCTCAGCCACTGGAACTAGAGTCTTTGGCCTCCATAGTGGACTACGGCCAGTGGCTCTCCTGAATCCTCTAGGCAGGCTGTGAACACAAGACTGGGACTGCTGAAAGACCCAGCTTCAGACTGAACAGCTACTAGAGTCTCAGCTTTCCAATGTAAACACGGTCATTACTACTCAATCCCTATCACATAAGCCGATCTAATGAATCTTTCATAATATGTATTCATTGGTCCTGTTCCTCTAGGAACCCTGACTAATATAATTGGTATACTCGAGTAACAACATTTTAATTGGTCTCAATGGCTTGTTCATATTGTATAAAGGTTTCCTATGGTGAGCACAGGCTCCTTTTTAATAAAAATATATATTAAAAGCAAAAATGGCTTGGAGTTCAACTGACAAAGACTTATATAGACAACCTTACTAATATAATGGTTTTTGGTAGTTTTCAGAAGGACTGCTCAGGGTCAGCAAGTAAGTAGGCACCAGGACCCAAGACGGTTATGTTTCTGCCACAAGTTCAGCAAAGTGCATAACACAGCCAGCTGATAACTGAACTATCTAATTATGAAAACGCAAAGGTAATAAATGTTAACTAGCTCAGCTTGACCATTATGCAATACAAACACACTTCAAAACAACATGTTCTACATAATATTTACAGTTAAATAAAAATTTTAATTTAAAGGAGTAAATACCTAAAGTTAATACTAATTATAACAAACAAGTAAGAATGTCAACAACTCTAACTTTAGTCTAGTTTTATAAATATACAATCTTAAAATGGAAAGTACCCAGAATGGTGATTTTTAGGGCTTAGGAAAAATAAGAAATGGAGACTTTCATGTTTTCTGGGTTTTGAGATAGTGTATATAGTCCAGGCTGGCCTCAAACTTACAATCCTCCTGCCTTAGCTTTCCAAGGGCTAGGGGTTCAAAGTTGCACCACCATGCTTGGCTCAGGAACTGTTTGTCTGTTGAAAGTTCAATCTGAACTGAAGAGAAAGTTCTGAAGCTAGAGACGACATAACAGTGTGGATATTAGTTAAATGTGGATGCCACTAAACTGAAGATCTTAAAGCGAGTAAAATGAGAGGCTAAAGAGTGATAAGAGTACTTCCCTGGTATGCACAAGGCCTGATATCTGATTCCAGCAATGTCCCCTCCCAAGCTTAAAAGGGTAACATAAGGCATGAATGTGCTGCACCAGCATGTATATGTATGGTAAAACACCTTTACACATAAAATATAAAATAAAATTTAAAAGACAACATACGTGTATATATATGTACTGTCATAGTAAAAAAGAAAGAAGCCAGACATGGTGATACACAACTGCACATTTTAGTACTCATGAGGCACAGACAGGAGCACCATTGCAAGCTCTAAGCAAGCCTGGTCTACATAGTGAGACTCTATACCAAGTTAAAACAAAACAAGATAAGGTCAATGAGCTGGGGGAGGGGAAGTTGGGAGAGGAGTGAAAGACACTTCCTGGGTAAGGAGTACCTGAAGAGGCAACTAAAGCTGTGGCCACACGTAAACCAGGAGCTGAAGTAAAAGGCCAGTCTCAGTCTTGTCAACAGTGTCGGAGAAACCCAGGTGAGGATGAAGAACAGAAACTGAAGACCATGTTTTAAGCTACAGTGAACTACAATTTGAGACAGGACATTCACATCTTATTTCCACTATAATTAAACAGCTCTAAAGCCGTTGAACTTGCCTCTCCGCAGGTCATATTTTGCAACATTTACTTTGCCGTAGCTTTAATGCTACTAAAATAGCTCAATGGCTGCATGATAAAAAGATAAAAACCACCCAGTGGTGGTGGCGCACGCCTTTAATCCCAGCACTTGGCAGGCAGATGGTTCTCAGAGTCCAAGGCCAGCCTGGTCTACAGAGCTAGCGAGTTGCAGGATAGCCAGGGCTACACAGAGAAACCCTGTCTCAGCCTACCTGCCCCCCAAGATAAAACCCATCTAGTTTGTGGGAAAATAGAAAGTAAAGCAGAAAAACAGTTAAAGTACCCCCAACAGATGATGCCACCAAGGAAGTGAAGCAATGGAGAAATATCAAACAAGTAAAAAATGGTTAGATTTTTCTTCAGCTAATTACTTCTTCTCCCAAGAAAGTTACTCAAGATATCAGCAGTGTGGGGGAAAGCCAGGGAGCATCGCAAAATAGCCACTGCTAACATCTACTATTTAGATATGAGTATAATCAAATAGCTTCCCAAGCACTGCCTGTAGGGAGAAAATAATTCACAGCGTCATGGTCATAGTCACCTAAAGGTGTAGGTGGGAAAGTGATGGGTGTGCAGGAGCTGTTTACACCTTAGGAAGGGTATAAGCCGGTCACTGACCGGTGTCTCCTCCTCAGCAGCCCCTAAGAAACAGTGTTGTTCTTCCCAAGTCCATCTGACAAGTCAGTACTACTGTCCCTTAGCAGAAGTTAACTCCAAAGGAAGAAGGGCCATGCATTACTTATGCAGACATCCCAGAGGCCAGCCCACTTGGCAGTCAAGTGGTGCTCCCACTCTTTTAATGAAAAGGAAGGCCACAAATGAAAGCAATACATTTCTACTCTGGAAATCTCAAATAACACAATTATGTTCTTTTATTTTTTTAAAAATTTATTTATTTATTATATGTAAGTACACTGTAGCTGTCTTCAGACACTCCAGAAGAGGGTGTCAGATCTTGTTACGGATGGTTGTGAGCCACCATGTGGTTGCTGGGATTTGAACTCCAGACCTTCGGAAGAGCAGTCGGGTGCTCTTACCTACTGAGCCATCTCACCAGCCCACAATTACGTTCTTGAAAGAAATTAGAACCAAAAAGTATGTACACTACATTCTGAGACATCTGTGAATCTTTATAGTAACGAATACCTAAGGAGTTTTTACCCAAACTACAAATGAAAAGAAAAAAAAATCCACAAAACCATAAATAGTAAGTTTCCCAAAAGTCCTAAAAGAATTTCACAGTTAATAAATCAGGATCTATTTCCCATCTAAATAGATTTTAAAAGGCAGAACCAAACCAAAAGAAATGCTTCCAACGCACCAGCCATGAATGAGATCCCAGCCTACCTTTATAGGAGGGGAAGTATACTTACTCTCTGGCTGGAAGATAAGCTCATACACCCAGACTACTAGCAGAGTACACAGGACACTCCACGCAATAAGCTGCCAGGGCTCATATTTGGTGCAATATCCATTCACATAATTCTTGGCTTTTGTGGAATATGCTTCCAAAATCTCCAAATAAGGCTCGAAGTCCTTCTAGAAATATAAGAAGAAAAACAGAAACATTACATTCAGAGAAGGGAAGTCTGCTCTTGGTTTGTTCAATTCTCATTTTTCAAGGGCAAAGCTGTTACTCAAGATGAGGGCTCCACCTCAGCAGTAATCTTATCATCTTCTACAGACCTCAAAGTTTATACACCAGATGACAGTGTGGACTTTGATACAACGTTGATCTGCTTATTTTGTAAAACGAGAGGACTAATCTAGATCAAGTCCCAGTGAAGCATTACCTTTTATCTCACTGCTGGTATTCCCAACAGTTCCTCTCTGTAACCAATTCTCAAAGTGAGTGCCATTTTTTCTCTACTCTCTTTGAATTTTCTCCTTTGCTATTCTCTATTCTCTCAACACAGTAGTTCAGTATGGACCCAGACTATGACTATTTTTTAGACAACATAATGAGACTTGGTCTCATTTAAAAAAAAAAAAATCATTCTTGGTTCAACTATGAGGTTACTGTTGGCTAATCCTGCTCTAAAACTCACTTACCTACTGGGAGTCTGTCATGGTATTTTACTATTACTGTATCCCACACAGTATCTGAGATAAACAACAACAACAACAATCTCATCTGTAAACTTAACAGAATCAGTCAAAATCTCTCTGAGATTGACCCTAGTACCTCCTTTATGAATGCCAGGTTCAGGTAAATATTCTACCACTGAGCTACATCCCAAGCCCTTCTTTTTTTGCCAGTCAGTCTTGCACTTTATCGTCGTTGTCGTCTCAGGCCTTGACTGCATACTTGTACAGCCGCTCCTGCTGCTGCTGCTGCCTGGTCTTCAGCTTCTCCTCGTACTTGGTGAGCCAGTGGCACACGGCTCTAGTCTTCTTGGGTTGCAGGTCCAGGGGCTTATATTTCTTGCTCTTGTAGAATTTTCTGAGGTTTTCTTTTTGAGTCTGGTTAATAACAGTGAGGACTCGGGAGATCGATTTGTAAACAACTCGTATCTTGGAGAGCTTGGATGCAGCACCACCTGTCACTTCGGTGACCCGAAGCTGGGATAATTCCACTTTCAGATCGTCCAGTTGTTTCAACAGCTCCTCCTTCTTGCCTCGCAGCTCCCGTGCCTTAATCTTAGCCATTTCAGCGTTGTTCACCCCCAAACCCTTCTTTACTTTTAATTTTGAGATAGTATGGCTAAGTTGCCAGGCTAGTCTTCAACTTTATAGGCAAAGCAGCTCTCAAACTTAATCCTCTTTCCTGAATTTACTAAGTAGTGAGATTACAGAATGGAGCTACCAGGTCTGACAGGAGATCTCACTCTTGAAAATTCATCTCTCCCTTTAAATTTCTGTCAAGAATTAATTTGTGATAGGCTTATCACAACCTGACTTGCAGTCTACTCATCTATTTATCTCCCTGACTACAAAGTTGGGTAGGGCTTTTAAGACTGTTCTTTTTTGTTTTGTTCTTTTTTTGGTGTTTTAAAGCTCTGTCCTTATCCCTACTTACTAAGCCAGAGTATTTTTAAAAGTTTAATTCATTTGGATAGTTTGTTATTCACTCAACATTTTTATGGCAACAAGGTGGCATAAATTTGGGTAAACAGTTCCTTATTCTCAGTGAACGTATAACCTAAAGGGGAATGTATCTACATTTTAAATTATTTTCTGTACTTTATTTTCACATGTATCAGTAGATCTCAAAAATGCCTAGTGCCAGAGGAAGTCAGAAAAAAAAACATAGGATGCCCTGTAACTGGAGTTAGAGATGGTTATAAATTACTATGTAGGCACTGGAAACTGAATCAGTTCCCTGCAAGAACAAAAAGTGTCTTAATTAAGCCATCTCTCCAGCCTCTATACTTTTGTATATACACTTTATGCATATATATATATATATATATATATATATATACACACAAAAGTCTTCAGAGGAAAATGTATAGAAAGGGGCTAATGTGTGCATTGGGCTAGCTAAACTTGAGTCTGTGAGAAAGTCAGCAAGCATGGCTTCCTCCATGGTTTCTGTTTCAAGTTCAGGCCCTAACTTCCATTAACAATAGACTGTGACCTGGAAGTGTAAGCCTAATAAATCCTTTCCTAAGACGCTTTTGGTCAGTATTTTATCATAGTAACAGAAAGGAAACAAGAACAGTAACTTTTCAGCTATGAGAATTTGTGGAATGAGACTAATTCAAATGATTCCAAACTTTCAAGTTTGAGAGATCAGTTAAGTGGTATACCAGTAACTATGGTAAGACTAGAAGTAAAAGAAAGCTAAAGTAGTAGGATGTTTTGGGGGAAAAAACGAACAAAAAGATGGTACTGATTTGAGATCTGTTCTTCTTGGATATCTATTATTAAGAACTCGAAACCTCACAAATAGAACAGGTAATTAACAAGTCTTTCTTGACGCTGCTATGGGTTAAATGCTTACATTCACCCACAAAATTTCTGCTGATTTCAAACCCTAGAACCAGTTTTATCAGGAGGTAAGAACCCTCAGAGGTTATAAGGTCATAGAGGAGCCTCCATGAGTACAATTGGTCCCCTTACAAAAGACAGACCTCAGAAAATGAGCCTGCTCTTTTTTTTTTTTTTTTTTTTTTTTGGTTTTTTGAGACAGGGTTTCTCTGTGTAGTCCTGGCTGTCCTGGAACTCACTCTGTAGACCAGGCTGGCCTCGAACTCAGAAATCCACCTGCCTCTGCCTCCCGAGTGCTGGGATTAAAGGCATGCACCAACACTGCCCAGCAAGCCTGCTCCTTCTAAGTGAGGTCATAGCAAAAAGACACTGTTTAGGTACCCCTTTAGGTATGAATGCTCTTTTGAGTGCCACCTTCTAGAAATGGACTCTCAATTTATGTTGCCTTGATCCTCAGACTTGAGCCTCCATAACTGTCAGAGAAATAGTTTTGTTGTTTATAAGCCACTCTGTTTAAGGCATTATCCTACAGCATCCCAAATAGACTAAAACAATACCTTTAGTAATTGGATTAATAACAGGCAATTAACATTAGGCAAATTTTAGGTTCCCTGTGGGCTACCCATGGAAACTGCTTATCTACAACAGGTGGCCATTCCCCAGAGTCCACTGTTGCTATCAACAGCTTCAATCCGACAAAGCAATGGCAATTCCAGCAAAAAATTGGGGGAAGGCCAGGAGTCTATCTCCATCAAAGGGATGCTCTGACTTCCAACAGAGAAGACTTACTTAGATCAAAGCTGTGATCAAAGCACATACTTAAACAATGTGCTATAAGTGGTGGTACTAATTCCTAATTCACATAGAAATTACATTTTTAGTGATTCAAAGATGACATCAAAGGTCAATTCTTCATGGCAATGGATGAAAAATAACAGAACAATAAAGACAAAGCAAAGGACCCAGGAAATGAAAAACAAGTGTTCAAAAGCCTTAAATATAGTATGAAGACAGTACTCATTAACTCTATTACAAAATTAAATTCAGCAAGAACATATTTTCTTGGTGACTGTGCTAATTCTTCCTCTTAAAATTATTTTTAATTTTCATGTACACACATGTGAGTGTAAGTGCCTGAAAAGGCCAGAGACATCGCATCCCTCCAAGTTACAAGTGGTTGTAAACCACCCAATGTGGGTGCTGGGAACGGAACAAGGGTCCTTAGTGCTCTTAGCCCTTGGTTATCTCTCTAAGCCCAACTGTGTTGGTTCTTAGGAAGACAATGGAAATCCTGGAGTTCTGTAAATTCTCTATCTCCAAAGACAGAATAATAAAGTAAAATAGGTCATGATAAGTTTTTGGTGTAGGCAACCAAGTGATCATGGAAATTACTTTTGGCTTCATCTTAATGGGTTTTTACAAACAACAGGCTCATTCCCCTATGAAGAAGCACCTCACCACAAGGACAGCCCATTGAACAGTTTTATGGAATAGCCTAGTATTATCTCCTTGGGAAAAAAGGCAGCTCCTTTGGGTTTTGAAAACACAACAAGCCCCAAGTTGGGTCCTGATGCAACACTCCAACATAGACTCTAGGAGCTAAAGGGAGCCTTAGTGATCAAGTATAACATAAACATTCTGACTTTATAAGCAGAGGCCCCATGGGTTTAAAATGATGTGCTATGTTCCTACAGACAGGCTTGGAACAGAATAAAAGGCCAGAAGCCTAGGTTTTCTAACTCACTATTCAAACCCCTTCCCTCTCTCTGCTGTTATTGCAGTTCTGGGGACTGATCTTCTCGCATACCAGGCATAGACTTTACCACTGAGCTACAACCCTAACCTTTCTAGTCTTCTTTCAATGCTCAGTGTCCCTGGGCAAATCGCATAACACACTACATTCAATAGTACCTCAAGAGCTTTCTGTTTATAATTTATGTTCAGGACAGACTCTATTTTAGCTATACGGACCATTCACATCTAACTAAAGTTGTAAATAGTTGTATTGTGACCTAACCACCTACCAATATCCACTGGCACAAGAATCTAATAAAGGCTAATAACCTAAAACCAGAGTTGAGAAACTCTGGACAGGAAAGTTGACAATCGTTAAGATGTTAGGATACATGGATTCATTATAAGAAATCAACATACCAAGCTGGGCGTGGTGGCACATGCCTTTAATCCCAGCACTTGGGAGGCAGAGGCAGGTGGATTTCTGAGTTCGAGGCCAGCCTGGTCTACAAAGTGAGTTCCATGACAGCCAGGGCTATACAGAGAAACCCTGTCTCGAAAAACCAAAAAAAAAAAAAAAAAGAAAGAAAGAAATCAACATACCAATTTCCACTGGTATTTATAACCTTGAAACTGCAGGTGATCAGCTCTGCATGTGGAATCTTCCACCCCCAAAATTCCCTTTTCTGTCCTAAAAAGTTCCAAGCCTCAGCACCTAGGCACAGTCTCCATTCCACTGTTGTCCTTTATTGTTATGATTTAAGGACAATCTGCTTCCACACTGATCTGTCTATTTTTTTATTTTCATATTGCCTCAATCAATTCCGATCTAACACTTAACCCCTACTACTGTCTCCCACAACTGGCTATTTGTTTTTAAATAATGGAACATAAACTAAGATTGCATGGTCAAAATTAAAGTACACATAAGCTAGCTACCTCTCAAATTGCCTGTTTGTCTGAAATCACACATCTGGCCATAGCTGAGACATCGGGCAGAGAGTAAAATGATCACTAATCCAGGAAGATATTCAAATGGTAATTATTTTCTTGATCTCTATAGATCACTACTATAAAATTAGAGTTTTGGGAAAGCTACTTTCCAACAGAAAGTTGATCCTTACACCACAGTACAATGTCTCCTTTGAACTTTTAATATGCTAAATATCTAGCATGCCTTGATTCAGTCATTTCTTTTTTTCGAGACAGGGTTTCTCTGTGTAGCCCTGGCTGTCATGGAACTCACTCTGTAGACCAGGCTGGCCTCAAACAGCTCAGAAATCCACCTGCCTCTGCCTCCCAAGTGCTGGGATTAAAGGCATGCGCCACCATGCCCGGTGATTCAGTCATTTCTTATAGTCAGTCACTGCCAAACTGCATTAGCCTAGGGGCATTGTGATTTAGTCTGACCTGAAGCAAAACACTAAACCCAGCAAGGGAGATCAGTTCAAATATTTTAATCCATGGTCTTCCAGTGCTAGTAAGAATACAAATAAGTTGGATATTAAACTCCTATCTGCTAGAGTGCCTGAAAGAGCAACTTTAACATGTTAGGAATTCAACTATAGTGAAATAATTATAATACTTATATCCTTTAGAACATGTGTTCTGCAAGATCCTAGAAATTTTACATCTTTACCACAGAAGTTGTGCAGGGCACAATGGCTTCAGACTGAATATGGAAAAGAAAGGCCAGTCATTTGAACTCTGTATACTCAACTGACAAGTCACAAGTCACCATATCACAGGTCATCAGAACAGATCATGTCCTTCACAAGCAAAGATACTAAGATCCAAGGATCATATTGCAAAATAGGCTGGGGGCGGGGGGGGGAATACAAGTCTGTTTCATTTCCTATCACCTGTTCTTCAGAATCAAACCATCAGTGGTACAAACCAGAAGATCTATTGGTTCAACACTTGCAGTTCTCATAGCTTCTCCCATCTCATCCTAATGGTCAAAGCAAGGACCCATAGCTTCACTACCTTGGGCCCCAACCAAAACATTTAACATTGCCAAATGGCCAGAATGGTATCTACACAAGCCAAGTACTCTTGTATGCATATGGCTTTCTCAAATTGCAAACTTACACACCTGCTACCTGCTTCTAAAAGAAACGGAAATTCAGAAAGTACTCTGGGGACTAGAGAAATAGCTCAGCAGTTAGGAAAGCTTGCTGCTTGCAGAGGAACCAGGTTCAGTTCCCAGCAACCACACATGGTTGTTGCTCACAGCCAAAAGTATGTAACTCTAGTTTCAGGAGAAAAGGTACTCTCTTCTGGCCTCCACAGGTACACATGTGGTGCACAGATATCCATACAGGCAAACATCAGCCAGATAATTTTTTTTTTTAATTATTGATTTCAAAGTCATAAAAAGTTACCATTTAAAATAATCTCAAAGCCCATCTAATCTTCATTTCAATAATGAAGAAGCTAAGGCTCACAAACTAATCTTTAAATGTGTTTCCCCTCAGCTCAAACCTACATAAGAATAACTTCTTGTTCACTACTCTCTACTAAACCAATGGAGTACATCAATATTACCTAAGGACCATGGTTCAGAATACCCCACTAGAAGTAAACTTAGTGCAGAAGGCCCAGAAACACTGATTTTCCAACAGGAACACAAGTTCAAGGCCAGCCTGGGCAACTAGTGAACTCTGTCTCAAAATAAATTAATAAAAACAGAAAGGTGAGAGAGCTGAGACAGTAGTTAAGTCAAGTAGAACACTTGACTAGCCCTAGGTTTAATTCCTGGTACAAAGGAGGGGTAAGGAGGACCGGAGGACCCTTTACCCATCTCTTTCTTTTTAGGGAAATAGCAAACAGCCCACTTATATTACTGAGACCCAATTATCCAGCTCTTGAAGGAAGGAAAATGAATTCACCAAGCTTCTTCAAGAAGTGCTAAATCTGCCATATCAATCCACCAGGTCATATCCATCAGGTCAACTAGATCAACTGTTCCTAATCTTTATTCCTTGGACAGATACTAGAGAAAATTTGAATCTTCTACTTTGAAATCCTGCAAAGACAGGGATAGAAGTGAGCCCTTGCCTTAGCATACATAAAGCCCTAAGTATAACCACTAGCATAAGAAGAACTACTATTCCCTTGGTAAGAAATAAATCATTGTCACCCATTTTTAGTACATAGTAGTATACTTAGTGCTCATCTCATGAAAAAGGCACAGATAGCCAAGGTGTTAGGCCCCTCTCTCCCCTCTGGCAGCTTCCTCAGAACTTAAGAGTTCTTTACTGACTGTCCAGTCAAAGAAGATAGATAGGGCTTAGAAAACTAGATGAGGCTTTGCATCCTAAAGGATGGGAAATTTAGAGAGCAGCCTATGCTAGAAGAATGTGAAGACTGTTAACTCTTTGAAATACCAGCCTATAGGAAAAAGAAGGCAAAAAATTTCTCACAATGGGGGGCTCTAAAAACCACTGTTGGGTAGTTTTAATCCTAGTACTCATAGGCGGACGCAGGTGGATCTCTGAGTTCAAAGCCAGAGGAAGAGAAAAGAGGAGGAAGAAGAGAAGGAAGAAGAAAAAGGAGGAGGAGGAGAACAACAACAACAAAGCAAAACAAAGGCCCTTTTGGAAGGGTAAGATGTAGCTGCTCAAACCGGGTGGTAGTGGCACACGCCTTTAATCCCAGCACTTGGGAGGCAGAGGCAGGAGGATTTCTGAGTTCGAGGCCAGCCTGGTCTACAGAGCGAGTTCCAGGACAGCCAGGGCTACACAGAGAAACCCTGTCTCGAAAAACAAAACAAAACAAAAAAAAGATGTAGCTGCTCCAGTTTCCTGGTATATGGTGGAGCCACGAGGATTCTTCACCAGAGGACTCAGATTTTAATAAGGTCTACAAGATTAGGTTTTAGTTGCTGTGCCTAGAGATTGAGTTATCATTGTTTCTGAACTAAGTTTGTGTTGTGTTTTCCTCCACATGGTGGCTCATCTGGGTTCAAGAGAAAAAGGTAACAGTGTCAAAGCCTGAGTTTGCCTGATGTACACCACAAAGGCCATGGAGGATTTGAAGCACAGGGCTGGTGTGGTAGTGACCGGTCAGTGGGAACCTAGAGAGCTGGGTGGAGAGGTTGTAGAGTTCTGAGTCAGAGTATACACGAAATAAAAACAGGTCAGCCACTGCCCACCAGTGCACGGCCGGCCAGCCAGCCCGTGGGGCAGAGGCACAAGTGCTTCTTTAATATTTTTCCCCAACAGATGGCAAACCAGCTTACTGGGCAAGTATCCACTAGAAATTTAAGATTGTTAGCCTGAGAATTAGAGTGTTTTTTGTTGTTGTTGTTTTTGTTTGTTGGTTTTGTTTTGTTTTTTTTAAAGAGAGTAACTGGGTAATGCTAAAATCAGCCACCTGGACCACTTAATCAAACTTTGAAACAAAGAAACTGCTAGCAGCCCTGAGGTCCCCTGCTGTGGGGAATTACAGAGGGAGAGGGGGAGAGGTGGAGAGAGGGAGAGACAAAGGGGGGGGGAGGGAGAGAGAGAGAGAGAGAGAGAGAGAGAGAGAGAGAGAGAGAGAGAGAGATGGAGAGAGAGAAATGAAGTTGCCTGGCTGGAGAGATGGCTCAGGCTAGAGAGATGGCTCAGTGGTTAAGAGCCCTGATTTCCCTTCCGAAGGTCCTGAGATCAAATCCCAACAACCATCCGTAATGAGATATGATGCCCTCTTCTGGTGTGTCTGAGGACAGCTACAGTATACTTATAATAAATAAATCTTTGGGCTGGAGCGAGAGGGCTTGGAGCAAGCAGAGGTCCCGAGTTCAATTCCCAGAAACCACATGATGACTTACAACCATCTGTACAGCCACAGTATACTCATATACATAAAATAAATAAATAAATCTTAAACGGAAAAAAAAGAATGAAGTTGCCTACTTTTTAGGGCAGAGGGATTGAACTGTGAATTTAAAATTGAGATTATTTGCTTTTAGGATTTATATACAGATTCTGTCCAATCACGTGGGGAATTTCACCTGTGGTTCAGAACTAAGATAGGGAAAATTAGTCACTGACTCCAGAGTAGAGAGTGCAGTGCTAATCATTGTCTGCTTGGATCAGGTGTTAATTATTTATGTCTGTGACTCCAGGTAGAGAGATCAACAGATAGATGGTATAACAAGATGGCTGCTCTAGGCAGAGAGCCAAACAGTAAGAGGGAATAAAGATATATTGCTCTACTACATCTTACAGGATACTCAAATTCTGTCTAATGTGGGCTCCACGGGAATTTTGGGTTATTATCCTGCATGGCAAAATAGAAAAGGCCTAAGAATAGGCACATAATTTTAGTTTACTTCATTTGTTTTGGATTGTTTTAACTTTTAAAATGGGTGTGATGTTGAGTTTTGTGGTTATATTATTCCTCTGGGAGAGGTCAAAATAAAGGTTTTTCTGGTTACTGGCTCAAAGATATGCTGGCTTAGACCCAGCCCTTCTATTACTGTTATTATAAACTGATCTGAGATGATTAAGTCTGTGAGTTAAGGGCCAAACAGTAAATTCATGGCTCTGAATTTACTGTTAAGAGTGTTTTTAGAGATTTTAACTAGAAATAGCTGAGAGTAGTTAACGGAGAAGAGTCCAGATTACTTTACATAGACAGTTGGTTTTCAAAAACCACAGAAATCCACAGATTGTGACATTTAATGTTATTTATTAACTTGTTGTTAAGACAAGTCTGCTCCTGACAGCATTCCCTTTCTTGGATCCAAAGAAGAAATTGACCATCAGTAGTGTTGCTCCAGTTGTGGTGAGACAGCCATTAGGCAAGAATTGCCTCATTTCATCTACAGACAAAATACTGTCCAGAAAAAGGACACATTTTGGGGAATAGTCTACTGATAATCTCTGCCAAGACAGGGCAATCAGCCCTTCAAAATTCTGCATTACAAAGGTCTGTCTGTCAGACGATCCTGGGCCAGAAGGCTGAAGACCGATGCTCCAACGTTTTGGAGTATAGGGACTGTCCAGGTGATCAGCACTCTCTATAGCTGGCTAAGTTTTGGAAGTTATATTTTGTGCTTGTAATACAAGTAATATTAGTTGTTCTTGGATTTCTGACAGGGTTGAAGACTAGTCATAGCCAACCTAAGCTGTTTAACATTGAGAAAGATGATACCGATTTGAGAGGATGGTTTTCAGATGGCTTACAATCTAAAGCCAGGACATGAGTCAGGTGTAGCCTTCAATGATAAGTCTTTTAATTTAGGATAGATGACAATGTTCTATCTTAATGACAAAATTGATGGACTGGGTGTTAGGTTTATCTATACTTTATAAATTACAAAATGGTAATAGTTATGCTCTATACTGAGAGAAAAGTTTAGTTTTTTATTAGAACAGAAAGGGGGAAATGTGGATGGCTCTGTGCTGCTTGTATTTTTATGTTAATTCTGCTCTCCCAGGAGAGGTCGTCTGGAATGAGATATGAAGTCATGTACTCAAGTGGCTTCTTGTGAACCAATCCCATAATGAAAAAGAAGCCAGAAACTGGATGAGTAGGAGGGACTTCCAGGTTAGATGGAGGAAGAGAGGAAGCAGGAAAGAGTCAGGCCCTTTTGGAATGGGGATAGAGTAAGGGTAAGATGTAGCTGCTAGAGTTTCCCAGGTATCATAGGGGATCCGCAAGGATTAGAGACCAGAGTAATCAAATTTTAATAAGGTTTACAAGATTAGGTTTTAGTTGTTGTGCCCAGAGATTGAGTTACCATTGTTTCTGGGGGAAAAAAAAGCAAAACAATGAAACCCAAACCAAATCACCACTCTAGCCACTTCCACCTTTATGCTGGCATTCTTTTCTGCAGAACTGTGTATTTAAAAACTATTTCTCACTAGGTAGTGGTGATGGTGCACACCTTTAACCCCAGCACTCAGGAGGCAGAGGCAGAGGCAGGTGGATCTCTGTGAGTTTGAGGCCAGCCTGGTCTTCAGAGAGCTTCAGGATGGCTAGGGCTACACAGAGAAACCCTGTCTAGAAAGAAAAAAAAAAAAATCTAACCAGCCAAACAAACAAAAAACAATACAAAAACAAATAAACAAAACCAAAAACTGTTTCACTCTGAGTGAAACCATGTCTCAAAAACCAAACAGAGCAAAGAAACAAACAAACAAACAACAACAAAAAAAAACCCTGTTGTTTTCATCAGTATGGTGAATTTGTTATTACAAAGTGAAGGTCCTGTTTCTCATACATTCCAATGGAGGCTGGGGGAAGGTTGGCTAACTTTTGGTAGGAAAAGTATTCATTTCTTCTTCCCATTCAGCTCCATTTGTTTTGCACCTCTCACCCACCAAACAACAACAATAACAAACCCAAAACAAATCTGAGCTTTAGAGAAGAAATTAACTACCAAGAAATAGAAAAACCTGTTTTACCCAGATCACCTACTGGGAGAGTTCTATTATTAAGACCCAGAATCAGATTCTCTTACATATCATTTTCTATAAAACTTCAAAGCACAAAGTAAACACGTAAAAGAAAAAAATATCTCTAGGAGCCTCAAAAGGCAGCAGAGTTAATCAGCAAAAGCAGATCACAAGCCCAAAGGAAAAACTCTCTGGGGTCATTAAAGAAGAAGTGAGAATTGAGCAACAAACCAAACAGCTATTGCAACCAAACTTAGCTGTGATCCAGAAGAGACAGGCTCCATCAAGAGCAAACTGTACACTTCCCCTAAACTTCCACTGTGGAGTCGAGATGACTGGTATCTGAGAGTCATCTCAGAAAGCTTACAGGTCCACAGGTGCTCTGTGGCCACCCATTGTATGGTAGACTGTATGCCCAGCATTACTTCAGTTTATTTATTCTACTTGCAGCCCTGTGGTATTATGCACATCCCCAGCCACCGAGATACCAAACAACCCTGGCCACAGGAAGGAGGAGAAATGCAATATTCACAAGCCTTTGGGCATACACTCATGGAACAGTAAAGTCTTGCCAGGCGTGGCACACGCCTTTAATCCCAGAACTTGGGAGGCAGAGGCAGTCAGATTTCTGAGTTCGAGGCCAGCCTGGTCTACTCAGAGAAACCCTGTCTCGGGGGGGAAAAAAAAAAAAAAAAAAAGAAGAAGAATCTCACAAAGTAGACGAGCCCAAGTACTGTAAGGTACGTTTGGTATGGTACTTTTACTGTGCATGTGTATGCAATCAGGACAAAGTATCAAATAAAGACAAGATGCTTAATTTAAGTAACAATTCTGAGTGTCTCTCTTAGGAAATACATCAAAAAAGGTACTACAGGAGCTGGCAAGATAGATTGGCAGTTAAGAACTGCTATTGCAGAGGGCACAAGTTTGACTCCCAGCCTGTAACTCCAGCTTTAAGGGGATCCCATACCTCTGGTTTCCACACGCACTGGACTCATTCAATTGTTCATACAAATACTTACACATATAATTTTAAAAATAAAAATAAATCTTTAAAAGTACTATAGGGTACATTTCTAAATAGATTAGAAGAAAAAATGATGCAACTAAATGCAATTAGCAAAATAAATGCTTAGAAATGTATTATGTATTGGGGCTTACAGTTCAGAGGGTGAGTCTATGATGACCATGGTGGGTAACATGGCAGTAAGAGGAACATGTAAGTAGGGAAGCAGGCATGGAATTGAAGGAGTAGCTAAGAGCTCATATCTGATCCACAAGTGAGAGGCACAGAGGCAGAAGAATATTATGGAGCCAGGTATAGTAGCACACTCAGCAGTTAAGAGCGAGCGCATGCCCTTTTTTTAGGGGACCCAAGTTGGGTTGAGGCAGCCTAGGCTATACAGAGTCAGACCCTATTTCAAAAAAGGTCCCCAAATACATAAATATAAATATATACTTCACATTTCTATTTATACATTTCATATATGTGGGTATATATATATATATATATATATGTGTGTGTGTGTGTATACATGAAATACTCTTAGCTTGCTTCCACTAATGTGCTATTAAATATGTTCTGAACTATTTTGTCATAATTAAATGGCTTACTGTACAGACCCAGTCAGGCTACCTTTCAAAATACAAAGGAAGTATATTATCCTTTTGTGAGAGTTTGAATGAGGATTGGCCCCATAGGCTCATATTTGAGTACTTGGTTCCCAGTTTGAGATAATTAGAAGGTATGACCTTGTTGGAGGAAGTATGTTAACTAAATTTGAAGTTTCAAAAGCCCACACCATTTCTACTTAGGTGCCTCTCACTTTGTGGATCAAATATAAACTCTCAGTTACTGCTCCAATGCCATGCCTGCCTGCTTACTGCACTGATGGTCACACTTATCCTCTGAACTGTAAGTCCCCAATAAACTCTTCTGAAAGTTGCATCAGTTACATTGTCTTATCACTGTAGTAGGAAAATAAGACATCTTTAAAGACTAGAAATATTAACTTACTGAATAAGTAAGATCCATTAAAATGTTATATTCTTTATAGTTTTGATTTCTTTGAGCATATCATGACTGAAGATCATAAATTAGATAAATATAATTACCAAACTAGATTTACCATTGAATTAAGAAGCCCAGACCAAAGACTTATTTTTATTTTTAATTATGTGAACATGTGTATCTCTGTGTGGGATTATTCACATGAACACAAGTGCCTACAGAGGCTAGAAGCATCAGATCTAACTAGAGTTAGACACAGGTAGTTGTGAGCCACCTGATGTGTGTGCTGGGAACCCAACTTGGGTCCCCTAAAAAAAGGGCATGCGCTCGCTCTTAACTGCTGAGCCACTTCTCCAGCCCTGACATTCTAAAATTTTAACTATTTGTGGAAGTCTTTCCCTTACAATAAGAATGCTAGTATTAGAGCAAGAAATTTTAATACACACAACCTAACAAAGTCACTAAGTCACTGAGGACTTTCGATCCTGTTCACAAGGACTAACAGGGACTGAATCTTGCTCTCTGACCTACAACCTGTACAGACATCCTTTGGAAAGTCTACCGTCCAATCTTAAAATGGAAATAAGCAGTGAGGGAAGTCAGTATAAAAGTAACATCTCACAGGATTTCGGGTATTTTAATAATCTGTGAAAAGCAAACAGGGAAATGTTTGCTTCCAATGGAAAGCCAGTATTATCTAGATCACCTTCTGGGTTACTGATTCTGACCCTGTGGTAACATTACAGCTCTCTAACCTGCAGATAATTGATAGACAGGCAAATTTTCATATACAAAAACAAAGTTTATCAAGGTTCAGTAAAAGTTCTAACTTCCATCCCCACTTGCAGAAACCAGTCTCCCCTCCACTTACACATTTTCTTTACTTAGTTGTTTTGTTTTCCTTTGTTTTGAGACAGACTTATTACTATTATGTGGTTCTTGACTGACCTGTTACTTAATATGAAGTCCAGGCTGGGCTCAAACTCACAGAAACCCTGTTCCATCAACCTCCCAATTGCTGGGATTACAGGTGTGTGCTACCACCCTGGGCTGGCTCATTTTCAATATCTCTGCTATAGAAATGTATGTATTTTTTGGATTTCTCTTTTAAATTAATTATAACTGACAAGTTTCCCTATTATGGCCAAAAGTTTTTAATATGTTCATTTTAATATTTGGATGTGAATCATGATTTCACCTTTTTTTCTAAAGCACGCAGCTAAGAAAAAATACATGAAAATAAAATACAAACTGGAAAATCTCCTCCCCTGCTCCCATTCTGGATAAGTGGACTCAAAAAGCAGGTGAGTTTCTGGCATGGTTACTTTTCTGATTTAAAAACCCATTTAGTGAGCCAGGTGTGATGGCACATGCTTTTAATCCAGCACTCAGGAGGCAGAAGCAGGTGGATCTCTGTGAGTTTTGAGGTCAGCCTGGTCTACAGGTCACTGGAGTTATATACCAAGATCATCCCCCTTTAAATAAAAACAAAATAAATTATTATTTGTGTGTTTATTTATCAGTTGAGTCACCATAAAAAAAATTTTAAAGAAAAATCAAAGTGCTATTGCCTTTGCACAGGGTTTCTGTGGACATTAAATACTATTAAAAGGAAAAAATTAAAACTAAAGGCCAGCAAGATGGCTCAGCAGGTAGAGAAAGGCATTTGTTTGCCAAGAAAACTTGGTGATCTGGGTTCAATCCCTAGAATCCACATAAAGATATAAGGAAAGACCAGACTCCACAACATTGTTTTTACACACACACACACACACACACACACACACACTTTAATCACTGTAGGAGCTGGGCCTGGTGCTTTACCCCTATAATGCCAGCTCTTGGGAAGCTAAAACAGGAATGTTTTTGAGTTCCAGACCAGTTGGGGCTGCAGAGGGAGTTCCAGCCACAACTACAGAGTTAAGACCCTGTGTCAAAAACAAAAGAAATAAAGTAAAATAAAATAAACCCATAATGAATCACTACTGATAACAACACTTACTTAATGTTTGACAAATGAATTATCTGATGTTAATTTTTTCTTCTTCAAAAACAGCAACATAAAACAGCCTTTGCAGAAACCATGAAAAAAGTTAGGAGCTGGGAAAGACCTTAAGTATATTAATTTCTATGCTTAACATTATATTTTTCTTACAGAGGATGATAATAGAATATACTTTAATAATCCGATGTCCTGGTTTGGTAAGAAATACACTACAGCAATTTTTAACCTTCAGTATCAAATAAATCACTCAGAAAGCTGCAAGTGCCCTTTGACCTACCAGCAAATAGAACTAAATCAACTACCTACTGTGCTTGTAGATCATAAACCTGTATGTTTCTGACAGCCAAACAGATTCTGGGAAAGTGTGTAAAAACACTTTTAAAAAGGACTGAGCAAAATAATCACAGGCTTTCTTCTACTCTTGACAAGAAAACAATAGCAAAATACTAAATAAAGACCAGGTGTGCCATGGCATCTTTGCCCTAGATTCCTCCATTAGAATTTGAAAACAAATTTTTGCTTCTAATGCTTTTAAACCTAGGAGCCATTAAGACTGAAACTCAATAAACAATCGATCTATTCTACTTTAGACCTACCTGTCAAATAAAACAATGACTTTACACGCTTTAGAAAAGAATGTTCAGTGAATAGTCACTCTGGTTGCAAATACAAGGAATTCAAGGAAGCCTATGATTCACAGTGATATTCGACCTCAGAAGTAAAGAGAAAGAAATTAAAGGCTAAGGAGGACAGCGGACAGAACAGCTACCTAGAATTCGTGAGGCTTTGGGTTCAATTCTCAGCACCACATAAATTGGGTGTGGTTGAGGCATGCCTGTAATCTCAGTCCTCTGGAAGTGGGAGCAGAAGAATGGAAGTTAAGGTCATCCTCAGCTACAAACAGAGGTGACAACAACTCAGAAAACAAAAATGAATTAAGCAGCAGGCAATGATATCCATGTGCAACCCCAGCACTCAGGGTCTGAGTTTAAGGCCATCTAGTGCTGCAGTGTAAGGAAGGCTCTGTCTCAAAACTACAAAAAAAGTTAGGGGTGGGAGTGATACGTGCCTATAATTCCAGCACTGTGAAAAAGAAAGGAAGATATGGAGTTCAAAGCCCTAACTATGAATGAAGTTTGAGGCTAGCCTTAACTACATGAACCCTGTCTCAAAAGAAAAAGAAGAGGAGACATGGACATTAATTATAATAAGAGAGAGAGAGAGAGAGAGAGAGAGAGAGAGAGAGAGAGATATGCCGGGCGTGGTGGCGTACACCTTTAATCCCAGCACTCAGGAGGCAGAGGCAGGCGGATTTCTGAATTCCAGGCCAGCCTGGTCTACAAAGGGAGTTCCAGGACAGCCAGAGCTATTCAGAGAAACCCTGTCTCAAAAGAGAGAGAGAGAGAGAGAGAG
>NC_034598.1:26542363-26553180 GCF_900095145.1 Mus pahari
CAAGATTGTAACAATGCACGCCTTTAATCCCAGCCCTTGGGAGGCAGAGATTTCCAGGCCAGCCTGGTCTACAGAGTGAGTTCCAGGACAGCCAGATACATAAAGTAAATCAATAAAAAAAAAAAAAAAAAAAAAAAAAAAAAAAAAAAAGATTGAACACAGAGACATAAATGTTTATCAACTATAAACTGAATAAACTGCAACATATTTATACACTGTAATACTATACAGTAACAAGAAAACATAAAAGATACAAAACACTGAGCAAATAGGCTACTCACAAAATAATATATGTTTCCACTAAAAATTCTAAAAATCAACATAGTAAAGAGGAATAACTGCTTTTAATGAACATGGACTAGGAGTGGAGGGACACGAGACCTGCTAGAGTACTAGAGTACTAGAGTACTAGGAACTCTTTTTTGTTTTGATCTAGGAGGTAAGGGTCGTTACATATGTATTTTTACATATAGAATTTACTGTACAATTGCTCTTTGCAGCCTTTGGGACTGGGAGGATAGCTGAACTATCTTGAGTTTGGGATGATAGGTGGGATGCGTACTCTTGGTTGTCAACCTGACTGCATCTGGAATTAACTAAAAATCCAAGCACCTGGGCATACCTGTGAGGCATTTTTCTTGACCAAATCATTTGAAGTTGGAAGACCCACCTTTAAATCTGGGCCACACCTTCTTATGGTGTGGCTTATATAAGCTTTATATAGGCTTATATAAAGGACAAGCTTATATAAAGAAAGAAACTTTTGCCTTTCACCTGCTAGCCCTCATTCTCCCTGGCAAGTTCATTTATCCTGCTGCTGAGTCATTGCTTCACTGGTGTTAGAACCTAGGGACTCCAATGTATACTGAAGACCAACTGAGACATCTAGCCTCATGAACTGAGCAATACTGGATTCTTGGACTTTTTCAGGAGACAGCCACTGTTGAAATAGCTGAACCACAATCTGTAAGGAACTCATATAGATCTCCTCTTTATAGATGAGTAGGTAGTTAGGTAGGTACATACATACAGTATGTATGTACGTACATACATACATACATACATACATTCATTCTATCTGTTCTGTTCCTCTAGAGAACCCTGACTAATATGTACCATCAATCTGACTAGTATGTACCACCACTCATGGCTCCCCATTGGTTTTAAGCCTGCCCTGCCTTGGTGAACAGTCCCTGAAACAGTCAAAACACACGTCTTGAATGTACCAGATGACTGATGAAGCCGTATCAATTTGGCCTTCACTATTCCATTTACTACATGGGCTTTTCTCTCAGTAATTAGACTCTGTGTATTTATACATGATTCACTACAAATCAATTCCCCATGGAAAATTCTTAACCCCAGGCTAGTTCTAAATTCTGCCACCTATGTGTACAAACTATATTTAACAGTAATGTCTATTAATTAAGAAGGCAAATGTTACTAAAAATTACTGGCACATAGAATGCAAACTAAGCCAAATTTGGGGTTTGTAGCTTATCTATTTTTTTAAGGGGCTACTTTCCCCCTCCCCCCTCTCTCTCTTTTTAAAGATTTATTTATTTATTATATGTAAGTACACTGTAGCTGTCTTCAGACACTCCAGAAGAGGGAGTCAGAAGTGGTTGCTGGGATTTGAACTCCGGACCTTTGGAAGAGCAGTTGGGTGCTCTTACCCACTGAGCCATCTTACCAGCCCAGCTTATCTATTTATAATCTCCCTTTTCTTCAAAGGCTTTATAAATTATTAAGAATAAGACTGGAACAATATTAAAAAAACAAACAAAAAAGAAACAACAACAAAAAAAGTACCTACTCAAAAGAAAAAAAATACAAGAAAAAAAAAACAAAAAAAGTGCCTACTCTACAATTTTCTCCAGGGCGCCCACACAATTTTAAGTGCTATATCAAATGAAATTTCCCTTTCTTCCAATTAATCCTACAATCAAGAAACCTGGCTCAAATAATAAAAATAACTTTTTGTGTCAATCTCAGTTTAATCTTAAATTCTATTTGAGATTCAGAAAGAAAGTATCCCAGAGAGAGAAAGAGAGAGTGAAAGAGAAAGAGAAAGAAACAGACACAAAGGACAGGGCTGGAGAGAAGGCTCAGTGGTTAAGAGCAATGGTTGCTTGTCTAGAAGACCTGGGTCAATTACCAGCACTCACATGGTGGCTCACAACCATCTAGAACTCCAGTTACAGAGGATTTGATGCCTTCTGGCCTCTGTTTTACTGCATGAAGCAAAACATCCATACACATAAAATAAAAATGCAAAATAATAAAAATAATTTTTTAAAAGTCAAAGGTCATGAATCAAGTTCAAAGACCTGGAAAGATTTGATTTTTTTGTTAATATGAGTATTTTGCCTGCATATATGTCTGTGCACCAGTTACATGCCTGGTGCAGAAGAGGTCAGAATACATTGAATCTGCTAGAACTGAAAGTATAGTTGTTAGCCACCACATGGAAATCAAACCTGGGTCTTCTGGAGTAGCAGCTAGAACTTATCACTGAGTAATCTCTCCAGCCCCAAGATTTTATTTTATTATTACTCTTTGTTTTAAAAACTGATGGCAGCTTGACTTCAAAAAGTGTACCAGAAATGTTGAGCAGGAAAGCATTAATTTCTTCAGGAATCTGTTCTCCTGCAGATGATCGTGTACTATAGATTCATCCAGATACATCCCAAGATAACAAGGCTTGAGTCATGGCCTAAATAACCTAAGTAATATTGCAAGAGGCTTGCTCACTCCCCTACTCATAGGGAAATAAAACCTGCAGATGAGCAGTCAGCCGTTATTAGAGACCTGCAACTGGGGTTTTCAACCTCGGGACTGCAGACATCCTACAACACACCCTTAGTTGGGGAGGTCCTGGTCATTACTGGATACTTGATTTTATTTCTGGCTTTAATCTAGTAGATGCTAGGAGTCAAACTGTCTAGGTTAAGAACTTACCTAAATAAACAATTACCATCAAAATAAGGTAAACTTGTCTTACCTAGAATACCTACAAACTTATTCCTCAAAAGATACCTATAAAATACACTGGCTTTATGAAATAAATTTTCCTTTTGACAACTCCCAAAGTGATTATCATTAGGTGAAACTGAGGAGAACATGGATGAAAATGTTGCCAGAGAGGATGGCCTAGTCGGTAATCAATGGGAGGAGAAGCCCTTGGTCCTATGAAGGCTCTATGCCCCAGTATAGAGGAATGCCAGGGCCAGGTATGGGAGTGGGTGGGTTGGGGAGCAGGGGGCAGGGGGGAGGGGGGGATTTTCAGAAGGGAAACTAGGAAAGGGGATAGATAACATTTGAAATGTAAATAATGAAAATATCTAATAAAAAATCTATTAAATGATAACTGGTATAAAAAAATTAAAAAAAAAAAAAAAAAAGAAAGAAAGAAAATGTTGCCAGAGTTAAGAAAGCCTGCTACAAAATTGCCTAACTTGCATTCTCTCTTGAGATAGCCTCTGTAAAGGAACATGCTCATTTATTCTCCCTGAGACACAGATGGAAAGTGTTACAGTCCCATGACAATGTCACTTGACTAAATGGAAAAAAGACAAGTAAACCACTCTAAGCAGACAGACAAAACTGAGACAGGAACAAACAAAGCTCAAGCTCCTTGATTACATCCAGACTCTAGGTGAGCTTCACATCTTCTCTCTAACATCTGATTTCTTAAATCACACAGCGATTTTCAGCCCTCACACTCACTAATCCCTTTACATGTAAGGCTGTTCAGCATTTTGACATTATATGTATAGGTACAAAGTTCAAAATTGCAATGCTTTAACTGCAATATAAAGGGACATGAGATTGTGTAATACATCAGGAACTTTAAGGCACGATGATCTAGGAGACAAGAATCTTTCCCCATACGAATTTCCAAAGTGCACCCCCCAAGTGATTACAATTTCTGTTCTTCCTAAACCCCCCACTGTCAGTCACAATGATCAATAACCTCTACCTATCAGAGATTTGCTCCAGAGACAGGGTTACAAAGGTGAAAGAAGGGGATCTTCTCACATATTCCACTTAAGAAAACACTACTTTGTTACTTAACTGCTGTGGAACTCAACAAGAGTCTAGTTTTTCATTATCAGAGGATGTCAGCATATTTATCAAGGCTTTTGGTAAAAATTTAGTAAGTGTGTAGACTATCTCTTTCTGCATCTAATACATTCTTGATTTGAGTTATAAGAACTGTACTATTATTCCAGAATTCACCTCATACTGATTTCCTACCTACTGTTTATCTTATTCTGATAACATAAGGGATAAATAACTAGACTCATGTACAATATTAAGTTCACCATGACTTTTAAGATTGTTCTTAATTAGGGCCTGGTGAGCAAGAAGATTCTAAGTTCAAAGCCTACCTAAGCCAGTAAGCTGTCTCAAAATAAAATATTAAAAGAAGTGATGAGGATTTAAGTATAGCACTTGCCTAGCATGTAAGACACTGATCGAACACACACACACACACACACACACACACACACACACATACAATTTTCTTTTTAAATTATAAAACATTTTTCTGTACTGAGGTTGTTTTTGTTTTTGGTTTGGTTTGGATTTTTTTTTTTTTTTTTTTTTTTTTTTGGTTTTTCGAGACAGGGTTTCTCTGTGTAGCCCTGGCTGTCCTGGAACTCACTTTGTAGACCAGGCTGGCCTCAAACTCAGATATCCGCCTGCCTCTGCCTCCTGAGTGCTAGGATTAAAGGTGTGCGCCACCACGCCCGGCTTGAGGTTGTTTTTTTTCACTTTCTTAGGTCCTTCTTTTTTCCAGTTGGCACAATAGTTTTGTATATCATAAAAAGCAGAAAGAGAACCTTGAACTCAGATCATAATAAAAATGTACTATGAAAACCTAGGTCTGGTCTTTTTCTTCAAAAAAAAAAAAAAAACCTTCTTAGCCCCAGGCAGTTAACACACTATGGTTAAGAAAGATGATAGCCTTTCTAGTGAAAGCGCTTTTATGCGATCTCTATGTTATCTTTAGAAAATTACTTGTTAAAGATCATTCTTATTAGGTTGGAGAGATGGCCCAGTGGTTCAGAGCACTGACTGCCTTCCAGAGGCCCTGAGTTCAATTCCCAGTACCCACACATGGTGGCTCACAACCATCTGTAACAGGATCCGATACCTTCTTCTGGTGTGTCTAAAAACAGCTACAGTGTACTCATATACGTAAAATAAATAAATAAATCTTTAAAAGGTAATATTAAAAAAAATCATTCATAACTATGTCAATTCCTTACTGTAATAAGTTGAAAAAAATCTCCATCCTACAGTAGCAGAAAGTCATTAATGGATATGATGAGAGCAAGACAAATAACTCAGAGCAAAAAGCATTCCAAATATACTAAATGAATGCAAGTCCTAATCAGACTTAAAAGTTTATTAACCCTACCCCAAATAAATACAAAGTCCTTACAGGAAGAAATGCTCTACTTCTATATGGGAATGCAGCATTTACATACATGTCCAGATATATTAGAGGAAAGCCAGCAACTTCTCAGTGTAAGAACTGTTCTCCATTAACCATCCAATATGCCAACAGCAACTGTCTCTTGGTAATATTGTTGCAAAGAGGAGTTGAAGGGGGATGGAGAGATTAGATTCCTTTTATTTAGTTTCCAACATTTCTAAATGTAATTCTCTTGTAATAAAAATTTGAAATTAATAAGGCTATTTATTATCTACTGAGAATTCATAAAATTTGGAATGAGACTTTTCATTAGGTTCTGAAGACTAAGCAAGTATTCCTGTCTCTCATCTGCACTATACAGACTTCATGGTCAGCTCCTGCTTCCTAAGGTGTTCACGGACATCCTGTATACTTAGTGATATGCTGTCTCCAAGAGCCCAGCATGGTAGTGCACTGAGAAGGTTGAAGGAGGCTTGCTAGTTCAAGGCCATCCTAGGCTACACTAAGAGCTTCTGCCTCAAAACAAACAAACAAACAAACAAACAACCCAAGCTCGTTAATCCCAGCACTCAGGAGGCAGAGGCAAGCAACCCGCTTAGAATTCTAGGCCATCCTGATCTACATAGCAAAGTTACAGACTAGTCTGGACTACATAATGAGCCCCCCCATCTCCAAGAACCAACCAAAAGAACCCAAACAAACAAAAAAAAAAAATCCCAGCACTAGGAGGTAAAGGGAAGGAGATGACTAAAAGTTCAAGGCCAAGTGTACCTGCTGAGTTCCAGGCCACCCTGAGTTCCAGGGGCAGCCATTGTTTCAGAAACAAAACAAAAGCAATTGCTCTAGTGGAAGGAGAAGGAAGAGCGAAAAGCCCTGAGCAAAGGCTGTAGAAAGATCCTCCGTGAATTTCTAAGTTCCACATCCACCGTCTTCATCCATTTATTCACCCCGATCACTCACGCCAGTTTCAAAGACAAACAAAACAAAAAGAAAAGAAAAGTGGCAGCGAATGCTGAGCTTTGAGCAGAAGCAAGCATCGGAGGGGAAGCGGCGCCGTGACTCAGAGCCTTCTGACCGAGAGAGAAGGGATCCGACTCACCAGCTTGAGGAGGTCGGTTCCGGGCATCTTCCTCTGCGGCCGGTTCCCTCCCCGGGGCTGCCCTGCTCCTGCTCCTGCCTCTGCGTCTGCAAAGGAGAAAGGCGGGTTTGCTCTGCAGCCCGGCCGGCGTCGCCCCTCTGCGGGATCCCCCTGCCGGCTTTGGCAGCGCTCGGGGCCGACCCCGAACCCCGGCGTCCCGGAGCAGCGGTGCCCGCGGCGTGCACGCGGGGACACGCCCCTTCCCCGGGCCCACGGCGCCGCCGCCGCCGCCGCCGCCTCTCCGCACAGCCGGACCCCGGGCTTCTCCAGCCCCGCCGCCGGCCTTTCCCCCGCGCTCCGCGGCTGACGGCTCTCGGCGCCCCCGAGCCCCCGAGCTCCTGAACCCTGGCGCCACTGCTCAGCCCCGGCCACACACTCGCGCCTGGGTCTCCCCCGACGGCACAGCAGCCGGGAACCTGCACCCCCACAGCCCGGCTCCCCATCAGCCGGGACCCAGTCCCCCTCAGCCCGGCCCGGCTCCCCTTCAGCCGGGGCCTCCCGCTCCCCTCAGCCCGCCCCCTCTTAGCCTGGCTCCCCTCAGCCCGGGCGCTGCTCCCCTCTGTCCGCTCCTTCTCAGCTCCGCTCCGCTCAGCCTGAGCCCCGCTCCCCTCAACCCGGCTCCCCTCAGCCTGAGCCCCGCTCCCCTCAACCCGGCTCCCCTCAGCCTGAGCCCCGCTCCCCTCAACCCGGCTCCCCTCAGCCTGAGCCCGGCTCCCCTCAGCCCGGGCCCCGCTGCCCTCAGCCCCGCTCTCCCTGAACCACAGACCCGCTTCCCTCTCGGGTCCCCAAGCACGGCTCGGCCTCCCTCCTCTCCCCTCCGCCGCGGCCCCGATCCCTCCAGCTCCTCCCGGCTCCCCACTGCTCCCGCCGGGTCCAGCCCGCCGCGGCGGCTCCACCTCCTCAGGCCGCGGACCCGGCGCCTTCTTTCCCCGCAGAGGCTCCGCTGGCCGCCGCCCACCTCACGCGCCTCGGTTCCGCGAGCGACTCCTTCGCCGGCCGCGGGACCCGGGTTCCCCCTTCCGCCGCCGCCGCCGAGATTGGAGGTGCGCCGCCGCCGGCCCCGCCCCTCCCGGAAATGGCCTTGGGGTCCCCGCCCGCCTCCAGGAGCCCCGGCCGTGCGCGCCCTCGCCGCGGCCGGGAGCGCGCACGTCCGACGCCGCGCTGGGCTCGCCCCGCAGTCCTCGGCCCACCGACTGCTGGGTCCCCGCTGATGGCGAGTCGGGCTGAAGGGTCCCGGCTGTGGCGTCGGGGAGACCCAGGCGGGAGTTTGTGGCCAGGGCTGAGTAGTGGCGTCAGGGTTAAGAGACTCGGCGCCGAGGTTCGGGGCGCCCAGAGCCGTGTGGGCGTGCGCGCCGCCTGCTGGCGGGGTAGGGACCGTGTCTGAGCCGGATAGGGTGTCTAGGGGGTCTCGCCTAGAGCCAGCCTCTGGCCCTGTGGGTTTACAATTTCTTCTTTTTGTCTTTTGTTGCTATTGTTATTTGTTGTTGTTTTGTGATGCAGGCTTTTTATACTAAGTTGCCGAGACTGGCTCTGAGTTCTTTCTGTAGGGCAGTCAAAGGCTTTGATCTAGGTATTCTCCCGCCTCACCAACAGCCTTCCAAAAATCTAAGGCGACCTCTCTCTAACAATTCTTTGTTTTGATCCAAGTTCTGTCGTAGGCCATGCTGGCCCTAAACTGGTCCTGTATCTTAGGATAACTTTGAATTCACAATCTTCCTGCCAGCCACTACGATCAGCAGTTGGGGGGGCTGGTTAGTGTTTATTTGTTTGAGACAGGGCCTCACTCTGTCGTGTAAGCTATAAACTGGCCTTGAACTTAAATCAAGCCTTCTGCCTCAGGCTCCGGAGTACTGAAATGATACCCATAAAAAGCTGATTATGTGAAGTGACTGGGGCGGGAGGGCTCAGTGAGGCTCGTTCCCAGCACTTAAGATGGCTCATGGACTCTGGCATTGTCTTCTGGCCTCTGAGGCCATACACACACACACACACACACACACACACACACACACATAAATAAAAATAAATGCTTGAAATAGCTAACTTGAACCTGGTGTGGTGGTTTGTTCCTGCAATTCCAGCATTCAAGAATCTGAGGCAGGAACATGGCTGCAATTTTGAGGCTTATCGGGGCTTCAAAACAAGACCCTACTCCCCAACCCCAACCCTTGCATTCTGGACACAATTGGTCACTTCCAGCCAGTGTCTGCAGACAAGACTGATGTAAGCAACCACCTGACCTGGGTCTTTAAAGGAAGAGCTTTGAGATTTTACTGTCTTAGGGCTTCTGTTGCTATGATGAGACACCGTGACCAAAGAAACTTGGGGAAGAAAGGGTTTTGGCTTACAGTTCCAGAGCACTGTTCATCATCAAAAGAAGTCAGGACAGGAGCTCAAACAGGGCAAAACCTGAAGGCAGGAGCTGATGCAGAGGCCGTGAAGGAGTGCTGCTTACTGCCCTGATCCCTCATGGCTTGCTTGCTTAGTAGAACCCAGGACCACCAGCCCAGGGATAGCACCACCCACAATGGGCTGCAACCTCCCCCATCAATCCCTAATTAGGAATATGCCCTACAGGCCTGGAGCCTGAATCTCATAGAGGCATTTTCTTAATCAATATTCCCTCCTCTGAGATGACTTTAGCTTGTGTTATATGTTCACTGAGTGAGAAAGGGGTTGGCCCTTGGTCTCTTTTCTGTGTTCAAAACTTGATTTTCCCATCAAGGTTAAAGACTTCTGAATGAAAAGCAGCATGTCTGAATGAAATGACACCACCCCAGCCTTCACTCCCCCAAAGGCAATAAACAGAGGGCATATGGTATAAATACTGGGCAGAAATGGTATTTTCAGAAGCAAAGCTGGGGATCACTACAGTTCAAGTGGAAGGACCCCCAGGGTCACAAAGGTCACCCTTCACACCAGGTTGGGGAAAAAAAAAAAAAAAACAAGTTGTCCTCTCAAATAGGTACGACTACACTGAAGTGTGACAGCACAGTTACTGCAGTGACAGCCAACTTCGCTCCCTTGTGAATGGTGATACTCAAATGTGGGCATGGTTAGCAATGCCATCCTTATCGCCACCTGATGTGTCCGGAATGAGACATTTTACCTCCTCTGCATCCCGTGACAGCACCCAGGCTCCCTCTCACAACAGTTAAGACCCTGAAGAGATCTGGCAGGTTGTTGGGGCCTTCCTCACCCTTATACAGCCAAAAAGCTCCAGGCACCTCTCTCCTCCATGCAGATGTCCTGAGATAGCCTCTGATGGACACAGGCCCCTTCCAATGTCTGCTCTTCAAGAGTTACATAAGACCTGCCTTGCACACTCCCCATTCCCTCTTTTAGGACTTCTTCAGATCGGAGGTGCTGTCTCCAGCCCTCTCCTTAGCTGCCAGATGCATGTAGAATTATTTAATACTTAAGACTATCTCACCCCACCCCCATGTGTGTACATGTGTGTGGCTGGGCATACCATGCACGAGTCAGAAGCTTGCAGATGATGTATGGATAATCAGGACCCAGTGACCACCTGTTTGAGCCCCCTACGGAACCCCAACACTGGTAAGCATGGCTATATGGGGCTTTTTGCATGATGCTGGGGATTCGAACTGAAGTCCTCTTACATGCACTTGCTAAGCAATCTCCCTAGCCCCTCATCCTTGAAGCTAGAATTCACACACCCAGGTGACTCGGGGATAATGTCTGATCCCCTATATGCATCTGACCCTTCCCAGAAATATGAACTAGGTCAACTGTTTTGGCTGATCTTTTCTTTGGCAAGAACTAAACTATGGTAAGCGTCCCTATTGTACATGCTCATTTGGTGTCCTGGCTTGCCCACATCCCTTGACTCTCAATCCCTCCTTTGCAACTGATGAATAAGGACTCAGAGACCAGAGAAGATGACATCTTCCAAACACACGGAAGAAGAAGTGGAGCTTAGCCTGGAAAGGACTTCAAAAGAAGCTGGGGGAGACTTGTTTTTTAGTGACAGAGTGAGAGAGGGCCCCCCTTCAGCCATTTTTTTGTCTGATGGATTCTAGAGAGCACAGAACAAAGCCGAGGCTGGAGAGAGCTGCACGTGGCACTTCTCTGCAGAGTGCAGAGTGGAGACTATAAGACAGGTCTAAGCTTGCAGGCTTGAAGGTGCGATTCCTGACTGGTGCTTTTGCATGCTGGCTCTCTCTCTCTCTCTCTCTCTCTCTCTCTCTCTCTCTCTCTCTCTCTCTC
>NC_034598.1:26553294-26560203 GCF_900095145.1 Mus pahari
GTGTGTGTGTGTGTGTGTGTGTGTGTGTGTGTGTGAGAGAGAGAGACAGACAGACAGACAGACAGACAGACAGACAGACAGACGGACAGACCGACAGACAGACAGACATAGAAAGGGTGGGGTGAAAGTGGGAGCAAAGAGTAACAGAAACCTAGAGCTTTGGGGCCCTTCCCCCAAACTCAGCTGGCTGGGGAGAGAGAGAGAGGGCTGCCTAAAACCACCTTGAGAGACTTGTCATTTCCCAAGAACAGCATTGGCGTCACCTGGGAACTTGTTAAGTAAAAGTTGGGGAGTTTGAGCCCCAATCCAGGCCTGAATCGGTACCTACACTGTAACAAGCTCCCCAGGTGCTTGTTACAGTGTAGGTACAAGATCTGAGAACACACACACACATGGTTTGCAGAGAATGCTAGTGTTCTTATTATGGTACATTTGTTTACAATTCTTTAAAAAAAAAAAAAAGATTTGCTTTATTTATATGAATACACTATAGCTTCTTTAGATACACCAGAAGAGGGCATCAGATCCCATTACAGATGGTTGTGATGACCACCATGTGGTTGCTGGGAATTGAACTCAGAACCTCTGGAAAAGCAGTCAGTGCTCTTAACCACTGAGCCATCTTTCCAGTCCCTGTTTGCAAATTTTTTTTTAGGAAGTTTAATGAAGAACTGCATGGGCCATGTGTGCTGAAGGGAGAACTTATGTCCCCAAGCTGTCCCTTTGATACCTTGGTGCCTCCTAAGATAACAAGAGACTGAGAGGGACTAAATGTGGGTGGGAAACCAGGGAGGAGCTGGACATCTCTCTTATGCAGAGTTTGAGGGAAGGAAAGAAGTCACTCTGGGACACACACACTAAACGCCATGTGGTGTGTTCAGTTTACACAGGGAAGATTGCACTGCAGTGCCTGTGCCTACCACAATATTCACACCAGTGCATCTGGTTCTGCTTAAAATGATAGCCACCATGACCTAGTAAGTGATCTCTCCTCCATATGCAGGCACGTTTCTCCCATTCCCACCTCTTTTTTTTTTTTTTTTTAAATAAGGTGTAATGAGAATTTTTGTTTCTCAAAAACCCCAGTTATGTTATCTGAATGTGTTTTTGTTTTAATCCCAGGTGTGGGATAAGAGGCTGCTTCACAGCAGGTGACTGTGATTTGCCTTGTGCTCTAGGAGGGGCGTGACCTTTGCCAACAGCAGATAGCTTAATTCTGGGGACACTGGAGAGGGTATACATGGGAGAGCCCCAAGAAGGCCTTGGTGGCTGCTGTTGCTGCTCTCTGCTCTTGCAGTTGTCAAATGGTCATGAGCCAAAAAAGAGAGAAGAAGAAATTGGATATCCTGACTGCAAAGATATAACTTGCCCCAAGGAACCCAGCACCCCTAACCAGCAGGAAGTAGTCTAAAAATGTATACATTCCCTCTCACCTTCTTTCTCTCCTACCTAATGTTGGGGTGGGGATGGGAGGTTGGAAAGAGATCGGAGTGGAATAAAGGTTGGAAGGGTGATGGACATAAGAAGCCAGAAGAGTAGTGCACAAAACACCCCAACAGGTCTTGCTTGTCATCCTGGCTGGTCTGGAACCTGCTATGTAGTAACCAAGCTGGCCTTGAATTCACCTCCTAAGTGCTAGGATTAATGGCAAACATTACCTTCTACTCCTTGCTCAGATTGCTCTCTCTCTCTCTCTCTCTCTCTCTCTCTCTCTCTCTCTCTCTCTCTCGTGTGTGTGTGTGTGTGTGTGTGTGTGTGTGTGTGTATACAAGGCTGTGGGGAGAGCTGAGATTTGTGGCTTCTGAGACCCTGCTAGAAAAGAAGGTGGAAAAGTAAAGATAAGCTGATGGTAGGCAGATGAACAGGAGAGAAACCACATGATTATAACATGGGATTCCAAAAAGGAGCCCCACAAATATGAGCCTTGAAGAAATCAGGAAAGTAACCTGCAGAGTCCAACAAATAATTCATAAGCAGCTAGCACATACCTTTAATACCAGCACTGAGGAGGCAGAGGCAAGCAGAGCCCTGAGTTCAAGGCCAGCCTGGTCTGCACTTAGTGAGTTCCAGGACAGCCAGAAATACATAGAGAAATCATCACATACACACCCACAAAGAAGTTCCATAAGGCCAGTGGACCCAGACAGGGGCCAGAAATGAATATGGAGATCCAGGAGCAGGCTAGGTTCAACCTTACTGGCCACCTACTAAGAGATTATCCAAAGGCTTGGCAGATGGGCACAGTGGAGAGGAGAGTAAAAGGGAGGTGGCCACAGGACAAAGCAAGTGCCTGGTCATTGTTGTGTGACAAGAAGCAGAGAGGAACAGTGAGTGTCTGCACGCCCTTGGCTTGTGTGGCCCCTTGTTCTGCCCAGTCTTAGGTATTCGTCCCCAAAGACAACTGTGACCAAGGCTTCACAAAACTGAGATTTAACTTTTCAAGGAAGCCCCGCCCTTCCCCGAGACGCCTACTGTGAACTACAGCAACAACAAACCATCAAAAACATTAACTTGATTAAAAAGCTAAACAAACAGAAACTTCCTTTGGCAGAAGGAAACCAATGAGGAGCTACAAGAAAACAACTTTGAAGACGGGCGGCCTGTCCTCAGACACAGACCATGAGGTCCTCAGCTGGCTCCTCCCCCATCCCACAAGCACACACACACACACACACACACAAACACAAATGCAATTTAAAAGTGAGGAGAACACTAAAGTCGCAGAGATAAGAAGTGAAGTGAGAAGAATGTAGAATGCATACCATGGACCTGATTCAACTGGCCAGCGGGCTTCATCTGGTTTCCTTGGCTTTTGAAACAGTGTCTTCTGGATCCCAAGCTGCCTTCAAACTCAGCTGTGGTCAACCTTGCACTGTTCTCTTCCTATTTCCACCTCCCAAGTGTGTGGCACCACGCTTTGTTTAAGAAAGTGCTAAGGATTGACCCCGAGGCTGTCACACAATTAAACAAGCATTCTCCCAACTAAGCTATATCCATATGCTATTTTATTTGTGTGTGTGTGTGTGTGTATGTGTGTGTGTGTGTGTATGAGAGAGAGAGAGAGAGAGAGAGAGAGAATGTGTGTGTATGTGTGAGAGAGAGCATGTGCATGCACATGTGTGTATGTACATTGTATGTGTATGTGTACATGTGTGTCTTTGTCTTTGTTTTGCTTTTGTAGATAGCATGTTGGACTTAAATTCTATATGTAGCTGAGGATGGCTTCAAACACCTAATCCTCCTGCCTCCTCCTCCAGAGTGCCAGGGTCATATCCATGTGCTGTCATGTCTGACTCCATTGCTTCTTTGGAAAACATTGAGTTTTTCTCTTGTTTCTGCCTTATCAGAGTTCTCCTCTCAGCCATTCGGGGTTTGTCAGATACGACTGATAGAGTAAGGTGCGGACAAGTGGTTCTAACTCCCTGAGCTGGGCTTCCAGGATTCTCAAATCAAAGTTTATGATGTCGAAGCACTCCGGCCTATTGCAACAGCTGTCTGTGCCCAGCACCCACACTGGGCCGGGTCTCCCCAGGCAACATTTACAAACATTATTCCACCCGCTTCCACCATAGCCAGGTCCCTGTCAGAGTTCTGAGATGAGCTAAGTGCAGTTAAGGACCTTAGCTTAGCAAATTGTTTGGTTCTGGTCCCTCTCGACAACCTCTCTCTAAGCCTTTGCAAAGCTCCTGTGGGCTGCCGGGCTGCTGGGAGCCTATAGGTATTGCTATTTGGAGATCAGTAAGTCCCCAGTCCTATCAAATTCAATACTCATATAATTATAACTTCCTTTCCCATCCCAAAATCAAATTATTTTTTAAAAGTGTTTTATGCTTATAGATATAATTTTGCCAGGGAAGCTGCATTCTATGGTGTACGCGTGCACATGAAGTGTGTGTGTGTGTGTGTGTGTGTGTGTGTGTGTGTGTGTGTGTATGTGTGTGTGTGTGTAGATGCAGACAACAGCTAAAGGGAAGACGCTCTCCCCTTCCACCTATGTGAGCCCTAGGTATCTAACTCTGGCAGTGGACACCCTAATTGCTGAGTCATCTCACCAGCCCCTCAAAATCAAATTGCTACAAACAACAGTGGGAATCTCTCTCTCTCTCTCTCTCTCTCTCTCTCTCTCTCTCTCTCTCTCTCTCCCTCTGAAGTGTCAATGATTTATCTATGAAGTAAGTTGATGGTAGGCAGGTGAACAGGGGAGAAACCACATGATTATATCATGGGATTCTAAGCAGGAGCCCCACAGATATAATCCCTGAAGAAATCTGGATGATTGACATTTATCTAGCATCCTGAGAGATTACCCAAGATGATGTGACAAGGCCTGGTGTGGCAGAAGAGAGGGAACACACAGTCAATGAGGGTTGTCTTGCTAAGTACATAAAAGATCTCTCAGGTAATGCCTAGGGGCAGCCATTAGAACACTTGACTGAGCCCAGGACACTGCCTGGAGTCTCTTTCTGCCCCAGGAGATGATGTTGCTGGGGAGGGAGAAGCTCATGACAGTTGAGTCTTTCTTTGGATCTCCAGGGAGATAAGGAACCTTCAGAAGATAAAGCCCCTCCTTAGGCTTTGAAGGGAAGGAGGGCAGGAGATGGGAGGTCAGAAACACCTGGGTTCTTCAGTTCAAAGGACTCAGCATGTCCAAGCCATAAAGACTCTAGGAGGATTGTCGCAGAACCAATAACATGCCATTATCACAAAGAGGAGAGCTATCCATGCAGTCCAGACAGAGGCAGTGATGTCTTGGTGACTCAATTACTGTGAGTAGTCCTGTTATGAGGCATGTAATTTTCCAAAACTACAAAATAGGCAATTCTTTGGACAGGAGAGATGGCTCAGTTGCTAGGAATACTTGCAGCTCTTGCAGAGGAAATGAGTTGGTGTCCAAGCATCCACATCAGGCAAATCACAACTGTTAACTCCAACCCCAAAAGATCAGATGGCCTCTTCTGGTCTCTGCAGACACCCACATGCATGTTTGTGTACACACACACACACACACACACACAGACACACAAAGTACATCTTTAAAAATTAAGAGTTGACAGAATTTCAAACACAACATATGGGTAGCTTGCAACACTATAATTGTATTTCTTTCTGGAAGAGTAAATAATGAAACCAGTCCTTCCCCCACTCCAATCAATCAATCAATCAATCAATAAAATGCCATGGCTGAACATGATATACCCTGGTAACCCCAGCACTTGGAAGTTGAGGCAGGAGGATCACAAGTTTGAGGCCAGTCTTGGCTGCATAGTAAGTGCCAAGCCAGCCTGGATTATACATTAGACTCCTTTAAGACAAACAAACAAACAAACAAAACAATAAGAGCCACAAAAACAAAAGCAAGGAAAAGAAACAAAACCTTGATTTTTGAATTGTGAAGTGAAGCTAACATTCTGGATCCTTTGGCCAAAATGAACAATGCACAGGCCATTCATTCTGTCCTAGAATCCAAGCCCAGCCACATAGCTGTTTCTTGTGTTAGCTTGGAGATAATGTGGTATATGGTGTTGGTGCACCATTTCCCCTCCGTGGGTTTCAACTCCCTCATCTCAAAACTGAGTGTACAAACCAATAGTCCTAACGTTTGGAAAGCTGAGGCAGGAGGCTCGAGTTGTACAATGAAACCCTGTCTTACTTCCCAGAAGTCTCTGTGTGACAACTCCACGTTCCTGGGAAGAGCTGTCTGCCTTGCAGTCATTTGTCGGAGAAGCATGTCCTGGTTCTGCTGGGAAGATGAACAGTATGGACAGATGCCCTGAGACACCAGGCAGGCTTCCTGCCTTGTTCCCACAGACAGAGCCTATTGAAGAAGCCAGAGTAATGTAAGTCCTGGGTAAACAGAGACCAATAGAATCATTGCAAACCGGTGTGGTGGTTTGAATGTGCTTGGCCCATAGGGAGTGGTACTGATGGGAGGCATGGCCTTGGAGGAAGTATGTCAATGTAAGGGTGGGCTTGAAGACCCTCCTCCTAGCCATGTGGGAGACAGTCTTCTCCTGTTTGCCTTCAGAACAAAATATAGAACTCTCAGTTCTGCGTGCACCATGCCTGCTTGGATTCTGCCATGCTCCTGCCTTGATGATAATGGACCGAACCTCTAAACCTGTAAGCCAGCCCCAATTAAATGTTGTCCCTTATAAGAGTTACCTTCGCCATGGTGTCTCTTCACCCTATCTTAGATCCCTGGGCACACAATTTCTCCTGGTATGTTCCAGTAGAACCAGTTTCCAGGGTGACTCAGAGGGACTGGAGTCACAGAGAGCAAGACAGCAGCACAGTTCTCCCGTTCAGAAGTCAGGAGAGTCAGCAGCCCGCCAGTTACAGGATGCCTAGCATCGCTAAAGACTGGAAGCAAAAACTGAGCGTGCTTAGAGAGAGGTGGGAGACCCTGCACAAGTTCAAGGCCAGCCTGGTCTGGGTCGCAAGTTCCAGACGATCCAGGGCCACATAGTGACACCCAGTCTTTAAAAAATAAAAATGCCTAGAAGATGGCTCAGTCAGTAAAGTATTCGCTGTGCAAGCATGAGGCTACAACTCTCCGGTTCCCCAGAACACACATGAACATGCATGCTGAACACAGGCTAGAGGGACGACTTGAGGATAAGAGCTCCTGATGCTCTGATGCGGAGGACCCCAATTTGATCTCCAGTACCCACGTGGCAGCTCACAACCACTCATAACCCCAGTTCCAACGGATCCAACACACTCTTCTGGCTTCCATGTATAGCAAGCACTCACAGGGCTCACAAACGCACATGCAGCCAAAACATACATGCCCATAATATAACTGCTTCATAAATTAAAAACTTGGGCTGGTGAGATGGCTCAGCGGGTAAGAGCACCCGACTGCTCTTCCGAAGGTCCGGAGTTCAAATCCCAGCAACCACATGGTGG
>NC_034598.1:26560733-26572966 GCF_900095145.1 Mus pahari
TATCCTGGAACTCACTCTGTAGACCAGGCTGGCCTTGAACTCAGAAATCTGCCTGCCTCTGCCTCCCGAGTGCTGGGATTGCAGGCGTGCGCCACCACTGCCTGGCCTGACACAGCACAAAATTAAATGTGAAGAATTTTTTTCCAGAACTTTTTTTTTTTTTTTTTTTTAAGTCTAAAGTCAGTTCCTCTCCTTGCTGAGTGGCAGTGGCCTAAACAGGGATCCAGGACCATCCCAGCTGAGCACGCAGACAACTAAGGACTAGCCGAGCAGAGGCAGGCAGGCAGGCAGGAGAGACTCTGGCTGAGCAAAATGCACTTGTTCAGCCACTGCTCTGGGAAGAAAGGCCAGTGTGTCTAGAGACAAGACCAGAGGAGGGCCTGGCATGCCGGATCAGCAGTCACAGATGTGTAGGGTCATCTATGACCACAGCACTTGCCTTCAGGAGCCCTAGGTAAGTCAAGTGACCTGCCATCTGGGAATGTAGGCCACAGATTCAATTGTCCATTCATTCAACAAACTGCTAAGTGTCAACATCTTGGGTGTGGAGTATATGGCGAAGCAAGCCAGATCTTTGCTCTTGCTCCGGTGGGAGGGGAGAGATAAACATAAGTCATGCTTATTGATTCTGTATCATGTGTTACAGAGTGCTGGGGCTGTTGGAAAGAAAACAGACAAGTAGGGCAAGAGAGGATATGGCTTAGTGCTGGAGATCATGGGCATTGCAACTTTATATAGACAAGGGGAGCCAAGCATCACGGCCCGCCCCTTTCATCCAGTGCTAGGGAGGCAGAGGCAGGCAGATCTCTGTGGGTTCAGGGCCAACCTAGTCTACAAAGGGAGTCCAGGACAGCCAGGGCTACACAGGGAAACCCTGTCTCGAAAACCAAAGAGAGAGACAGAGAAAGAGAGAGAGAGAGAGAGAGAGAGAGAGAGAGAGAGAGAGAGAGAGAGGAGAGGATCGACATGTAGATTTTCCAAGGCAAGATAGAAACCCTCCATAAATCCTCTCAATTTTATTTTACTAATCTATATTATTTATTTATTAGTTGACTATTTTAAGACAGCATCTCATTATTTTATTTTAGTTTTTTGTTTTTTGTTTGTTTGTTTGTTTTGGTTTTTCGAGACAGGGTTTCTCTGTATAGCCCTAGCTTTCCTGGAACTCACTCTGTAGACCAGGCTGGCCTTGAACTCAGAAAATCACCTGCCTCTGCCTCCCAAGTGCTGGGATTAAAGGCGTGTGCCACCACCGCCCGGCTTATTTTAGTTTTTTATTTTAGTTTTGACAATGCTGGCAATCCTGGCCAAAGACTCACACGTGGCAGGCAAGTGCCTCATGCCAGCACAGCAAGCACTGATCAGCTGAGCTATCTCCCCATCCCTGCCTTTAACTTACTTCAGCAGAACGGGGGGGGGGGAGGCTCGCCCTTAGCCATCAAATTTCTGGTTTTATGGTTTCCCTTTAAGTCAGCATCAGTAGGCAGTAACCAACAGGGTGTTGTCTGGTGCTGGTGGTGAGACCATCAAGGACGAATTATGCCCTTGGCAATCCCAGTGTTGAACTCCTAACCCTCAGGTCTCCAGATTGTAATTATTAGAAAATAAAATCACTGGGGGACATCGTGTCATCCCTGGACAGGCTCGGTGCCTTGCCCCAAATGACTGGTGTCCTTAGGAAGAGGTAACTGATGGTCAGCAAGATGGCTCAGCAGGTAGAGGCACTCATTACTCATGCCTGACAGACCGAGTTTGATCCCTCAGAGCCCATGTAGAGGTAGAAGAAGAGAACCGACTCTATGAGGTTGTCTTCTGACTGCATGCACCCCCATCCCCTAACACACACACACACACACACACACACACACACACACCATGCATGTGCACACACAATAACCCTTTATGTAAGCTAAACTTTAAAAAGGAGAAACTTGAACAGATGTGAAATGGAGCTGTTGGGTTTCCTAAGGCAAAGCATTAGATCATCAGCAAATCACGGAGAACTAGGAAAGAGCTAGGAAAGCTGTCTCCCCCGCCTTCAGAAGCGCCTACACCTTCCCAACACCTTGACCTTTAGCCTCAAGAGCGGTGAGACAATAAGTTTCTGTTTATTCATTGCTATTTTATCTCAGCATCCTACTTAGCAAACAAATAGACCTAGATTTTCAAGCTCCACAGCTGGTCTTGTCCTGCACGGCTCCCCTGTCACAAATTTCCAATGATCATGTGTTATAAATGTCTACAGTGCAAGAGTGTAGGGAGTGGGGATCTTTGAGAAGCAATTAGGCCATCGGAGCTCTGCTTTCCTGAGTGAATTCCTAATGTCAACATCATCATCAACTTTAACCTCCTCTTGCTCTCTGCCTTTCTCTGCCCTTCTGCTGGGGTATGAAAGAGTCAGAAGGCCCTCAGTAGATGCTGGCCCCTGCATCTTGGACTTCCGGCCTCCAGCATCCTGAGCCAATACATTGCTGGTTGTTATAAATTTCCAAACCTGTGGGGATATTGTCCAAGCAGCACACGGAGGCATCAAGAAGAAGCCCAAGCCTTGATAAGTTTGCCAAGGAGATAGGACAAGTGCCAGGGCCATTTTCAGGGCAAAAGAGCTTCCTGTTCCCTCTGATATCAGTGGGGAGACCCGGTTGGGAGGTGTCCAGAGCCCCATTGTAGCCAATGCCTACCTGCTTCCTGATGGACAAGTAGCTTGAAGCTAGTCTTTGTAGACCAGCTTGAAGGGACTGCTGTTTTCTTTTTTTTTTTTTTTTTTAAAGATTTATTTCTTCAGATACTCCAGAAGAGGGAGTCAGATCTTGTTACAGATGGTTGTGAGCCACCATGTGGTTGCTGGGATTTGAACTCCGGACCTTCGGAAGAGCAGTCAGGTGCTCTTACCTACTGAGCCATCTCACCAGCCCGAGGGACTGCTGCTTTCAACTACCTATAGTATAAACAGGAAGCAGTGTCGCAAGAGTGCTAGTTGCACCTGCGGAGGGGCAAGTACTTGTTCAAACACATTGCAAAGGTCCAGTTGAGCCTTTCAAATGTTTCCATCATATCCACAGGTTGCCTAGTCAGACATCTAATGTTCCTCACCATTGGTCTCTTACACACACACACACACACACACACACACTCACACATACTCACACACACTCACTCACATACACACACACACACACACACACACACACACACACACTGCAAATCAAGCAAACTGTTTACAGCCACAAGGCCTGCCTGAGGCCTCCAGGGAGGCCTCATGGAGCTTCTGGTTGAGAACAGAAGGTCCTATGGGGATTGCCCAACATCTCTGCAACATCACAACCATAAAAACAAGCTAAAGCCCAAGGCCCATTGGCAGAGAATCAGTCACAGGACATGCATCCGTGAAGGGTCAACGGAGGTGGCCTGGGCCTTCCCCCAAGCCACTCGGAAAGCTCTTGGCTGGTAAGATAAGAAGGCCATTCATGGTCATCAGAAACAACCATCTGCCATATCAGAGTATGGTGCCAATCTGCTAATGAAGCCCCCCCATATCTGAAGAAGACATCAAAGAGAGAGACCATGCAGAGCCTGCTTAACTAAAGCTGTCCTCGGCCTGGGTATTTAAGACCCCTAAAGATCAGCTTCTGCCTCGATTTACCTTCTCTCCCTATGTCCTCCTCACCCTTGGACTGTGCTCCTGCATGTATGTCTACACACCACCGTGTGCAGAGCTTGTGGAGACCAGGAGAGGGCATTGGGGCTCCTAGACCTGGAGGGACAGACTTGTAAGCTGCTTTAAGATCTCAACCTGGCCAGCTGGTACCCTTAATCACTGAGCCCTTTCTCCAGCCCATCAATCCCTTCACCTTTCTCTTTAGCATGTTTCATGATGGATCCTGTAAATGATTCTGGGAGTAGCCTGGAGAGGAGCTAGGCATGAGAATCAACTCCAAACATCTGAAAGGTAATCATAGAAAATAAGTATTAGGGCTGGAGAGATGGCTCAGCGGTTAAGAGCACTGACTACTCTTCCAGAGGTCCTGAGTTCAAATCCCAGCAACCACATGGTAGCTTACAATCATCCATAATGAGATCTGACGCCCTCTTCTGATGTGTCTGAAGACAGCTACAGTGTACATACATATAACAATAAATAAATCTTGGGGCAGGAGAGAGCAGAGGTCCTGAGTTCAATTCCCAGCACATACATGGTGGCTCACAACCATCTGTAANGGGATCCGATGCCCTCTTCTGGTGTGTCTGAAGACAGCTACAGTGTACTCATATAAATAAAAATAAAATAACTCTTTAAAAAATAATAATTAAAAAAAAAACTTGCCAGGCAACAGAACTATACCATAAACTGTGAGGCAAGCTTGGGCCAGTGCAGAGTTACTTAAGACTAGCCAGGCACATATGAGGCAAGGGGAGCAGTAGATAAATGGATTAGATAAATACCCAAAACTGATTGATGGATGGCTGGATTGATTTGCTCATTCATTTAATGATACTGAGCACCAGGTACTTGCTGCAGCAGGTGTTTGACAGGCGATCACAAACAAACCAACCCACGGAACTACCGCTCAGATCAAGGGCCCCGCGCTTGGTGATGAACACGAAAGGAAGCTTTTCTCTTCTTGGACCTGCAGAAGGGATGCATATAATGGTGAGGACCACTGGGCACTAAAGAAACATGTAAGCAGAGAACTCGGAAGAAGGCCAGAGAAAAGATGCTTCAGTTGCTAGTTGGCGCCTGACCTTGGACTTTCCAAAGCACTCAGCTGCTTTCTGTGCCTGCATTTCCAGTTCATTGACCCTTCCCCGTGTTGGCTTAGACTAGCCCACACTTGTCAGCCCCAGAGCTGAGAGTCCTGCTCAAATGACAGATGACCAGGCTTGGTCGCCCGGAGGAGTCAGGTGGGCTCTGCGGCCACACCCTCCTCTTTCTTCCCAACTCCACCAACAGGCTCCCACAGAACTCAGGATAACAGGGCACCAGCAATGCCAGGGCAGGTGACAATAGTCTGGTACAGACCTAGGCCTCAGAGTAGCCGGCCCTCACCAGAGCAACTCGGTGACACTGCCCAGAATCCAGACAAAACAGAGAACACAGAGCCTGCAAAAAAAAAGGGTATGTGGACACGCGAGTTCTTCCCACACACTCATAGAGAATAACATCCAAATAGAGCAGCCGTTCTCACAATTACCTGCTTCATTTTTATGAACAGTGGGCTAGGCCCTGTGCTGGCTGACCATCTCAACCTTATCTTATATAACCATCAAACAACCTCAAGGGTGGCATCCTTGTCCCTGTTTTGCAATGAGGAAACAGAGGCCTAGAAGCTGCCAGTGTGTATTCATAGTCGCATAGGTACACAATGGTGGCCCTTGCGTCTCTGGAGCTGGGGTTTCTCATCGGTTCTTCAGCCCCTCTTGCAGCGTTAGATGAGAGCCCACTAAAGCGCAGAGAGTTAAAGTAAGCTTGCCTCTCCAAGGTCCGAAAGCAGCTAAGCTCCCGCCAGTCTTCAGGGTAGCCAGAGAAAAGTTTTTTTTTTAAAAAATGAGTTTAGAGGAGCCGGTTGTAGTGGCGCACAACTTTTGATCCCAGCACTTGGGAGGCAGAGGCAGGCAGATTTCTGAATTTGAGGCCAGCCTAGTCTACAAAGTGAGTTCCAGGACAGCCAGGGCTACACAGAGAAACCCTGTCTCAAAAAACAAAACAAACAAACAAACAAACAAACAAAAAAATGAGCTTAGAGAAGGAACGGAGTGAGTAGATATACGAAGGAGAAAAAAGAGCTTTTTAGTCTCACAGAGAGGTTGTCGCTTTGGTAGTTAAATCTATAAACCTGTGCTAGAAAGATATGGCAGAGGTCACAAAATGACAGCACTCAGTCATAGGAGAATATACTTAGTTCCACTCGTTGAATAGGGAAAAGGAAAGCTATGGCCAGGTAGCGTGGCCCTAAAGAGGTGAAACATTTGAAAGCTAACTAGCAATAACGTCATTATTAATAGCATAGTCTCCTCGACAAACTATAAGAAGCAGGACTGCGAATCCAAGAGCTCAGGATGATGTTAGGAATTAAGAGAGCCACCAGCTAAGTGTGATACCATACATCTGATGCAGGAGGATCATAAGTTTGTGGTCTCTGGGTGGTGGTGGCACACACTTTTAATCCCAGCACTTGGGAGGCAGAGGCAGGTGGATCTCTGAGTTCGAGGCTAGCCTGATCTACATGGTGAGTTCCAGGACAGCCAGGGCTACCCAGAGAAAGCCTATCTCAAAACAACAACAACAATAACAAAGTTTGTGTCACCACACAGTGGGAAGCCTATTTCAAGAAACACAAAGAAATCAAAAGAGGACCAATAACAACAACAACAAAAAATAGACAAAGAAAGAGAAGAGGAATAAGCAGATCAACAGATAATAAAATCCGTAGGAAATCATGAAACACTGAAAGCACAGGTTAGAAACATGTGCTTGAAAGCAGAGCATAGGGGCCCATGTCCCTCCTGGAAAGCCCCGACATTGGAAGCACAGTGGCTTGTGCTGTACTCTGAGTCCAGTTCTCTCAGCTTATGCTACTTCCTCCGTTACTGCCAAGATAATTCATGGGTTGTCCACAGGCCGAGATGTAGGGGATGCCTATCAACAGCTTGAAGAGAAATCAGGAAAGATTTTGTTTTAAAGATATGTTTGTTTGTTTATTATGTATGCAGCATTTTGTCTGCATGTGTGCCTTCAAGGCAGAAGAGAGCACCAGATCACCAGATCCCACTACAGATGGTTGTGGGACACCATGTGGTGGCTGGGAATTGAACTCAGGACCTCTGGAGGAGCAGTCAGTGTTCTTAACCTCTGAGTCACCTCTCCAGCCCAACCAGGGAATTCTTTAAGGTGGCATCCTTCAAAAGCCAGGTGGTGTCCCGTGCAAACCCCTTCACCAAGCTCACTTGGTAACAACAGGTGCCTGTGTCTGGAGGTGAGTCTCCCTCAGGAAAACAAACCTTTGACCTTGTTTACCGGCCAAGCACAATGAACTGCTTCTAATCCTTCAGTCTCTGTGCTGTATACTTAAGAATAATGAATTTTTATGGTTTGTTTATTTTTTCATTATGTGTACAGAGGATTGATGTGTGCACTTGAGTGTAGATTCACTCGATGGCCCAAGGCATTGGATCCCCCTTGGCCAGAACCACAGGCAGGTGTGAACTGCCTGACACAGGAGCTGAGACTGATACTCAGGTCCACCGAACCATCTCCTAGCCCCCAGACAATTATTTTAAACCATTCATCTGTGAGTGAGTATTTGGACAAAATAAATTTTGTCTCTCTGCTGTACCTTTCCACTTAGAGAGAGACAACTGAGCTGAGCCCCAGCATCTAGCAGGTGGACATCTGTAAGTGGAGGGCAGTCTGGTCTGTATAGGAAGGTCCAGGTCAGCCAGAGAGCTACACAGGGAGAATCTTTCTAAACACACAGACACACATACACAAACACACACACATATACACAAGCACACACACATACACACACCACATATACAAACAAACACACATAGACACACATGCACACACAGACACATATACACAAACACACACACATATACACAAGCACACACACATACACACACCACATATACAAACAAACACACATAGACACACATGCACACACAGACACATATACACAAACACACACACACATACACACAAGCACACACACACCACATACACAAACATACACAGACACACAAACACACATATACACACACACATACACAAAAATACACACACATAGTGTACCACATACACACACAGACACATAATACACACACACACATACACACTCAGACACACACATACACAAACACACATACTCACATATATACACACACAAACACACACACATATACACAGCACATACCACACATATAGATGCACATACACAGTCAGACACACACACAAACACATGCACATACACACACAAACATATACACACACCATACACACATAAATACACACACACACAAACTCAAAAACAAACATTCAACACTAACCAACAGATGGATGGAGAGGCAATGGTGTCTTCTCAGATCGGAAGACACATACTGAAGAATGTAATTCTCCTCTGGGATTGAGTCCTGCCAAGTCTCAGAAAGCTTTTGGAGACAGTAATAAGAGTTCTCTAAAATTTATACAGAAAAGGCAAAGGAATGAGACTAACCAAGGAAATATTAAAAACCAGCCCTACTAGGAGTGCTGGAGAGATGGCTCAGTGGTTAAGAGCTCCTTTTTGCTGCCTTTTCTGGAAATCCGGGTTCAACTCCCAGCTTGTAGGGTGGCTCACAACCTTCTGGAATTTGCAGTTCCAGGGGATCCAGGGTCGTCTTCTGACCTCTGTGGACAGCAGGCATGGATGTAGTAAACAGACACCCACACAGGCAGAAAACCCTTATACTTTAAATAATAAATAAATAAATAAATAAATAACTCTTTAAAACAAACAAACACACCTCAGAGCTGGCAGCTAGCATCTGGCAGTCTTAGACTACTATATATCAAGATGGATTAAAACTGGGTTTGGACTGCAAGCCTTTAATCCCAGCCTAAGGCAGAGGGTAGAAAGGTCACAGTCAGCCTGTGCATGCTAACACCACCTTGTTTTAAAACGTAAAGTAGAGCAAGGGTTTTAACTGTAGACTAGCGAGCCAGCACTTGACCAGCACCGAGGAAAGAAAAGGAAGAAAAGAAAGGGCAAGAGGCGGCTGGAGAGATCACTCAGTGGTTAAGAGCCCCGGCTGCTCTTCCAGAGGTCCTGAGTTCAATTCCCAGCAACCACATGGTGGCTCACAACCATCTGTAACGGGATCCAGTGCACTCTTCTGGTGTGTCTATCTGATGACAGTTACAGTGTACTCACATAACATAAATAAATCTTGAAAACGAGAAAAGAAAGAAAGGGCAAGGGGAGGAGGGGAGGGAGGAAAGAATGGGGGAGGGGGATAGAGATATTGAAAGTGTCAGTAGTTAAGATACTGCAGCTTTAGTGTAACAATTCCACAGACACTCGGAGACAGGTTCATAAGTAAGGATGCTTTGTTGCTGTCGCTTTTTAAATCTTATTTGTGTGTGTGTGAGTACATGTCTGTGTATGTGTGAGTGATTTATGTATGTGAGAGTTTATATATGTTTGTGTGTGTGTGAGAGTGATGTGTGTGTTATGTGTGTGTGTATGTATGAGAGTGAGTGTGTATGAAAGTGTGTGTGTGTGTGAGTGTGAGAGAGTGGTGTGTGAGTGTGTGTATGTGTGTGTATGTGTCAGAGTATATATATGTGTGAGAATATATATGTATGAGAGTAATGTATATGTGTGAGAATGAGTGTGTATGTAAGAGTGTGTGTGTGTGTGAGTGTGTGTGTGTGTGTGTGTGTGTGTGTGTAGGATAATTTGTAGGAGTCAGTTGTCTCCTTGACCCTGTAAGTCCTGGAAACTGAACTCAGATCATCAGATTTGGTGGCAAAGGACTCTCACCCACTGAGCCATCTTGCCGGCTTTGTTCATTCTTGGAAAAAGTCTCGCTCTGTAGCCCAGGCTACCCTTGAGCTGCAAGCAATCCTACTGCAGTCTCCTAAATGCTACAGTTACAGGCACGGCGCGCCATACCCGGCTCAACTGAGTATATATCTAGAAAAAGTCGCTTTACTCCTATCTGACACCATGCGCAAAACCTGTCTCCAGGTGGCCAAAGATTCACATGTCAAAGGTAAGCCAGTCAGTGTTTGAGAAAATATTAGGAGAATATCTTCATAGCCTCGGGCTGGCAAAACTATTAAGAGTAAGATTGCTTGAAATCAAATTTATCTTTATCAGAAGATTATGTTAGAGCTGGCGAGGCAGTATAGGCCTGTAATCAGGGACTCTAAGTTCAAGGCCAACCTAAGCTATGGAGGGAGAAAGGCTTTTCTCTAGAAAGACTGGGGAGATGGTGCAGGGCCGTCTCCAGCAGGAGGAGGGGAGATAGAAGAACAAGCCACAGGGGGGGGGGGGACATTTACAACATGCAGATCTCCCCGGTCAAGGTCACGAGTTTCCTCTGCTCTAGGGTTAAGTGAGGTAAACATCTGGAAGAGATGTCACAGTGCTTGGCACACAGGAAGCCTGTTGGTTGAAGGTTTTCATAAAGGGAACTTAGTGTGAAATTATTATCAGGAAGACGTGCTACTTAAAGGCAGAAGCAATAGTGAGCCTTTAAGTGGTTGGAAGGCAGTAAACTCTGTGCCTCGTTTCCATATGAATTCACAATTATCTGACTGGGGAAGGGACCTATCAGCCTCTTGAAATGTTACCCTCTGTCCTGCCTTTTCTGCGGAAGTCTAACATGAGAGTGCTCTCTTACTGAGAGAATTAGGCAGAGGGCCCCACCTCCAACCACTCCTAGACAATCTCCCTCCCTCCCTTCCTCCCTCCCTCCTACCCCTCCATCTCTCATCATCTGTGTGTCTGTGTGTTTGCCTGTCTGTCTCTTATTCTCTGTCTCCTCTCCCACCTGTCCGTCTGTCCATCTCTCATTCTTTCTGTTTCCTCCCCTCCCATCCTCTCCCCTCTGCTCTCCTATCTTCTGTCTTTCTTATTTATGCTAGACAGGAGTTCTCTGTTTAGCCCAGGTTAGAGAGGTAACCTTCCTATTTCAGTTTCCCCATCCATCAGCCCAGTTCGTTCCTCTTTCTGACACTACTCAGGTCTCCAGCTCCTCTGCAAACCAGTACTTAAGACATTTAGACATGGGGCCTGGAGACCTGGCTCAGCAGGTAAGAGCACTGACTACTCTTCCAGAGGTCATGAGTTCAAATCCCGGCAACCACATGGTGGCTCACAACCATCCGTAATGAGATCTGATGCCCTCTTCTGGTGTGTCTGAAGACAGCTACAGTGTACTCATATAAATAAAATAAATCTTAAAAAAAAAAAAAAAAAGACATTTAGACATTTCTCACTTTCTCCATTTCTCTTTTTTTTTCTTTCATTTTTTTCCCTTTCTGTTTGTTTGGTTGGTTTGGTTTATTGTTTGTGACATGGTTTCTCTGTGTGACCCTGGCTGTCCTGGGACTTGCTCTGTAGAGCAGGTTGGCCTCGACTCACAGAGATCCACCTGCCTCTGCCTTCTGAGTGCTGGCATTATAGCCATTAGCCACGCTGCCTGGTTTAAGACATTTTGTTAAGCTATCCCCTGCCTTCCCTACCACAGCTTCACCAAGCATCCAGACCCTGGTGCCTCTCTTCACACAATAGACACATCAATGTCACTCGTAGGATGGGTGGCAGGGGGGTTTCTCAGCCGTGTCAGCAGATTCGGTGGGAAATTCCCCCCCCCCCCAGAATGCTGGAAGCTGCGGGGAGGGGCTGGTCATGAGATGAAAGCCCCACCCCCTTCAAACACAGTAGGATTTGTATCAAGAGTCACCAGACTGCCCAGGAACACACAACAGGGGCTTTCAAGCTGGTTTCCAAAGCGTCACCCCAACCCTGCAGAGACAGACCCAGGGAAAGTCCCCTCTCAGACAAAGGATCCCATGAGTGAAGTTTTTGAAGCTAGGGCAAAGTGAGAGGCTGCCTTCCTCTGCAGCGGCTGGAGTCCTGTCACATCCTCCCTCAGCCCCCAGCCACTTCAGGTGCCCAGGGAGGGGCAGAGCATTAGGAGAGAGGTTAAGGTTTGCCCATAGCTATCCATTTCAACTTCCTTTCTCCCCGGAGTCTACCCACAGAGTCTAGAACGCCTCAGAACACTGATGTGAGCCAGCCCTGACATAGAGCCACCACATCAGTTCTGAAAACCAGCAGCCTTATTCCTAGACCAACTTCCAGGCGCTTTCTCAAGCCTTCTTAGCTTACCGAGCCTAGACACGTAGCTCCCAGCCCACATGACAGCTCTGGGACCAAGGATTAACCGTTACTGTGTCTGGGTTGGACTTCAGAGGAATCAAGTGAATGAATCACAAGAGGTAGTTATGGACAAAGAAGTCACTCCACATTCTCTTAAGCTTAGTGATCAGAAATGGGAGTCATCATTGTTCCTTTGAACATCTCTTTTGTGTGTGTACGTGTGTATGCAGGTAGAGGCGAACACGTGTGCCCATGTGAAAGTCAGAAAGCAACCTTAAATAACATTCCTCGGAGGCCCCTTGGTCTTGTAAACTTTATATGACCCAGCACAGGGCAAGGCCTGGGCCAAGTAGTGGGAGT
>NC_034598.1:26576006-26577492 GCF_900095145.1 Mus pahari
AGGGCTACACAGAGAAACCCTGTCTTGAAAAACCAAAATAATAATAATAATAATAATAATAATAATAATGTTAAAACAAATGAGGATCTACCCAGCACACTGAGCTAATGACCCAAGAGTGTCAGGGAGCCAGCTAAATCTGTCCAGTGCTGACACTGCAGGTATGACAACACTGTGACCCAGCTTTTTTGTTTGTTTGTTTGTTTGTTTTGTTTGTTTGACACGAGGGTTCTAGGTGTTGAGCTCGTGTGTGTTAAGTCAATTTCCAGGGGACAATAAGTGGGGACCCCATTTCAGCCCTACCAGACCTGAGCCCCTGAGAGTAATTAATACCCTACCCTGAGCCTGACCTCTTGAGCAAATTTTTGTTGTTGTTGTTTTTGTTTTTTGGGTTTTTTTTTTTTTTTTTGAGACAGGGTTTCTTTGTGTAGCCCTGGCTGTCCTGGAACTCACTTTGTCATCCAGGCTAGCCTCGAACTCAGAAATCTGCCTGCCTCTGCCTCCTGAGTGCTGGGATTAAAGGCATGCGCCACCACACCTGGCTGCAAAATTTTGGAAAAAAAAAATGCAGATATGCTAGAAAACTGTACATAATGTGCCTTACCGGATAGATTTAGATGAAACTTGGGGAGATTGTAGAAAATAAGCATCCACTATGCCTATGAGACCGGGAACTTGGTTTTATAGACATTTATGTCATTCCTTATAGCAGGAACTCTGACAGGGTCAGAGCCTTTGGGTAGACTGTCTGAGATCACAACTGGATAAATGGCAGAATGGGATTTTAACAAGGTGCTTTACACTCCATACCCCTGACAATGCAAGCATTTTAACTAACTGAAGACCTTAACCTTCCCTCCCTGCCAGCCCTCCAAGTGAAGCCACAGGGACCCACCAGATCCTGTGATTGGGTTCCTTTTCTCTACCTAAAAAAATAACCAGCTCCCTCAGGGCTGATCCCAAGAATCAAAGCTCCCAGAGGCTGAACCATGCACAGCAGCATCGACCTCTGGCAAGCTGGCAAGACCCGAATCCAGTCTAGCTTGAATCCTTGGACAGATTTTCACCTTCTGGCTGCTTCAACTGGGTAGTTAACCTGCTTGTGTGGGTCCGTATTGGAAGTGCTTGGAGAAGAAGCAGAGGAGGAATTTCAAGGAACAAGAGAGAGTCCTCTGTGAGCTGTCTGCCTGCCCTCCCTACCCCCCAGGAAGGGGAAAAATGAACTCCACAGTGGTGGGGGAGAAAGGTGTTGGGCTATGTTCTGGAGTTGTGGGAAAGGGGTAACCTAGCAACCACTGGGCTCAGCATAGTCACAAAGCAACGGGTTTGCCCACAATTCCGACAAGCCTTACCCTTGATTAGTCTTCTTCTCCATCTTGGTCAGGCACCAGGGGCTCCTTGCTCATATGCTATAGTGGACATCTTCCTGGTGAGTCCAGGGCTCCTTGCTCATATGTTATAGTGGGCATCTTCCTGGTGAGTCCAG
>NC_034598.1:26577882-26589880 GCF_900095145.1 Mus pahari
TCCAGGGCTCCTTGCTCATATGCTATAGTGGACATCTTCCTGGTGAGTCCAGGGCTCCTTGCTCATATGCTATAGTGGGCATCTTCCTGGTGAGTTCAGGGCTCCTTGCTCATATGCTATAGTGGGCATCTTCCTGGTGAGTTCGGGGAATGAAATGGGATCTGGCTCCAGGTGACAACAAAGGAATTGTGGGGGGATAAGAGGGTGTCCTGTGGTTACATTGGTGGCTCCCTTCGGATCTCTTGCACCTGTCAACGAGGCAGGGAAGGGCAGGGATGAGCTGCAGTGACCTCATCTGTCTCTCTTCCTAGGTCCTTACTGACCATTGTAGGTTGGTGTTGACTCTTAAGCTTATTGAAGAATTTAATGGCTCATGTCTTACATTCATGAAGAAAAAAAAAAAAAGATGCAAGTATCCACGTACATCTTACGTGTAAATACTGTCTCAGACTATTCCCATGACCACTGCAGACACATACACGAACGAAGGCATGCAGGCACACACACACACACACACACACACACACACGTGAATTTAGACCTAAGGAAAAATGGATTTCTTGTTGTTGTGGCGGTCAAGAGTGTTTGAGAGTTTCTGTTCTAAAGAGCACCTTTTCCTGTAGGCGGGTGGATGAGGGACTTCCAAATGCCCTCCCTGTCTTCAAGCATGAAGCATCTAAGAACCCCAGCCCCTGCCATCAAGGATACCTGCATGAAGCTCCCTGAAGAGGGAGCCCTGCTCACTGTTTTCAGACAACCAATCAGCAGCCTGTGAGCCAGATGCCTATGCCGGCCCTTGGCTGTGCAGCCTCAAATGAGGCTAACCCATCATCTACTACTAACCTGATGGAGGTGGCCCGAGGCATCTCAGAGAGCCTCGCAGATTTGTGGTTCCAGCATCTTTCTCAGAACTCACTCACACCAGGTCCCCAGCGCTTGCATAGGGGCTGTAGATTTAACCATAATTCTGGCTTTGATATCTGTCGTCTTTCATCCATTTCTTCTCATTGGTTTACTTACGAATGCACTAAGCTGAGTAAAAGAGCCACCTGTTCAAGGACCACGGCACCACCACTAACTCATCTCCTGTGTGCTCTCCTCCTTGTCCCTAAAATGCCACCAGGGAAATGTCCTTAGTTACTTCATTGTTCGATCTCATGTTTGTGATAATTCTGTTTGCCTGGGAACTTGTGTATTTGGGGGTGGATATGTATGAGCAGGTGTGTTTAGGTATATGTATGTATGGGTGTATGTGTTTATGTATATGCATGGATGGGTATGTCTGAGTATGTGGGTATGGTGTGTGTGGTTTTGGTTTTTTTGTTTTTGTTTTTGTTTTTTCGAGACAGGGTTTCTCTGTGTGTGTATATGAGTGAGTGTGTGGGTATGTGTATGGTATGTGTGTTTACAGTGTGTGTGTGGATGTGTGGATGAATGTGTGTGAATGGGTTTGTGTGTATTTGTGTGTGTGTATATGAGTGAGTGTGTGTGTGTGTGTGTGTGTGTGTGTGTGTGTGTGTAAAGGTCAGAGAATAACTTGGAGGAGTTAATTCTCTCTCTCTCTCTCTCTCTCTCTCTCTCTCTCTCTCTCTCTCTTTTGGTTTTTTGAGACAGGGTTTCTCTGTGTAGCCTTGGCTGTCCTGGAACTCACTCTGTAGACCAGGCTGGCCTCGAACTCAGAAATCTGCCTGTCTCTGCCTCCCGAGTGCTGGGATTAAAGGCATGCGCTGCCACACCTGGCTTAAAAAGCTTTTCAAAGCTGGGCATGGTGGGTCTGCCCTTAACCACTGACTCTGGAATCAGACACAGTTAGATCTTTGTAAGTTTGAGACCAAGGTTGGCCTGGTCAACTTGGCCTATCAAGTTCCGGGGCAGTTAGGGCTACATAGTGAGACCCTACACCATTGCTTCTCAACCTTCCTAATGATTCGACCCTTTTAATACAGTCCCTCATGTTGTGGTGACCCCACCATGAAATTATTTCATTGTTTCTTCATAGCTATAATTTTGATACTGTTATGAATCATAATGTAAGTATCTCATATTTGACTTCTGTGAGGTCATTTGACCTTCCAAGGGGTTGTGACCCACAGGTTGAGAAATGCTCCCCTGCGTGGACTTCCAAACCATGCCAAGCACTATGTTTGCATGGTTTGTCCATGCTGTGGCTGTCACTACAGTTCCCTGCATCTCACAGCAGTTGAAAAGGCTTGATGGTCTGAACGAAGCCCCAGCTTACTCGAGCAGTTAGATGTAGGTGAAGTCACTGGGTTTTGGCTGATTCGGACCCTCTGAATAGTGCTACTCTCCCAGACAGCCCATGTCCCACAGCTGTAGGAGTGTCTCTTGTGTCAGGGAGAGAGATGGCTGGGAGATTCAATGTCCAGCCTAACCAGGTGCTGTCCCCCTCTCACCCTCAGATCGCATGTTCCAGTTTATACACCCGCCACCAGGCCACCAGAGCTGTGCCATCCATCGAAGACGTCGGCATTCCGAGTCTAGTCTTTACATCTCTTATTGCAAAACCCTGATATGACTACAGAGGTGAACCAGCTGTCCGAGCATCCTCTAGTGAGGTGAGGCCCTAAGCGGACACGGGCTGGAGAGGGGCATGTTAAGGCCAAAGAGGAGAGGAGGCAGGATAGTAGACAAGAATAGCCTTGGAGGAACTTGGAAAACAGGGGCTCAAGTTCCAGGGAAAGCCAAGGGCCTGGGTAGCTGTGTTGACACAGGTCTCTGAAACAGAAGGAGGTAGGGATACAGCAGAGGGGCTCTGGAGTTTCTGGAGACGTCCCCTTTATTTGGGGGTACACTTCAGAGAGGTTTGCTTTCTTTCTTTAAGACCCGGATTGCCTAGAGCTGAAGGGAAGGAGAATGGAACAGGCTACACAGGGGGCCGCCCAGCAACATCTTCCCAGGAATCAGGGGAGGCGCGCCTTGCTTAGCATATTCCCTGCCCACCTCCACTCCACCAGGGGACCTCCTACCAGCCAGGGTCAGCAAGAGAAGGAAGTGAAAAAAGCCACCAGGCAGGTGGTAGAGGGCAGGCTCTCCTGGGACACAGACCTCCACAGGCTTCCTTCAGGGACAGAGGCTGAGCATCCTCAAATCCTGGGCATGGGGTGGCTTGCTGGGAGCCTGAGAGGGCTGGTCTCCGGCCCCACCCAAGAAGACAAGAGTCGGACGCTTCTCGCGTCCCGTGTCCCCCACCCCCACCCCCCACACCGCTTTGGTCTCAGCTCCGCGTCTCCGGGGAGGGACCACGTGGGCAAAGGACTCACTAGGCCACCCTGGTCTTGGCTCTAGTTCTGATCCCTGGGTGCTGAAACTAAGATAATAACGACACAGGGGAGGGAGGGTAACAGCATGAAGCTGGCTTCTTGGGGTTGCCAATTTTTTTTGGGAGGGGGGTTTGGGGAGAAACTTGTGTTGGGACCTGTTCCCGGGGAATGTATTTAAGGGGCGTTTGGCACCTCATAGGGGATGAGGTGACTAGGTGGGTCTGAGGCTTCTCTTTCTGGTTTTAGATCTGGTCTCAGGAAGAAAGCGGGGATCCTGGAAGGTTCCATCTGCTCTCTGACAGATGGGCCCCAGCTCCCTACCAAGGCATCTTAGGAAGACAGAGGCTCACTGGGACCAGATGGCATCACTGGGAAAGGATTCTGGGGGAACCAAGATGGGGGGAAGAGGGAGGGTCATAAGGTGGGGGTGCCATGAAGGCAGACTTCAGCCTCTGGGGCTGGGCTTCATGATAGGCACTTGAGTCCCCAGGCCTGGTGAGCCAGAGGAAACATCTCGGGCCTCTCTTTAACCATCCCCGCTTCAGTCCAAAGGCAGAGCCCCAGCCAGAGAAGAAGCCGGAGAACCTTCCAAGGAGCCACGGGGATGTTGGGCTCCAGAAAGAGCCTGTGGTCCCAGGTATTGTGGATTTCGAGCTTATCCACGAGGAGCTGAAGACCACAAAGCCCCAAACATCACAACCAACACCCAGTGCCTACCGCTTTGGACGCCTCAGCCATCATTCCTTCTTCTCTAGACACCGCCCACAACCACAGCGAGTGACTCATATCCAAGGTACGGCTGCCCGCCCAGGGCGCAGAGGATCTGGCCACAGGGGCCTGTAGAGGCGGCGGTCGATCGGCAGAGGGCGCAAGATCTGGCCACAGGGGCCTGCAAGGCTGGGGGGTGGGGGGTGGGGGTGGGGTGGAGGTGGGGAGGCGGGGGATCGGGACAGGTCAATCGCTGATTGATCATGAGATCTGCTATAGAAGCACGCATTCACGTTTCCCTGGCAGAACCTAGAGGGTGTGAAGTCTGATGTAAGGACCCCAGGCTGCCCAGTGGCCAAGCTAGGACTGACCTGGAGGGGGGAGCAGGGGATGGGGGGGGGCCTAAAGGAAAGTGCAGCCTATAAGGACATATCAGAGCTCCCCTACAAAATTTCCCTCCGAGTCAGCAAAGAAGGGATAGGTGGAACTATGTTGACTTCTGACCCATGCTGGCTGGTCCTTTGGGCCATCAGACTATCCACCCGTCCATACGAAGCACTGTGAGCTCCAGGAGGGCTCTTGTCTGGACTCCAAGGATCTGAAACCAGGAAGAACAGACTACTGTCACTGCTGTCGCGGAGCTGACATCCAGCTGGGAGGGATAAGCCAGAGTAGATGCCTCAAGAGGGGAAATGGTCTTATTAAGAAAAACTATAGGAAGAGTGAGACCCATGGACATAAACCAACCAAGCACAAGAATGTCCTGCAGAGGGACACAAAGGCCCTGGCTCCGTTGGAGGTACAGCAGGAGAACCCCTCCCTCCGTGTCTGGAGCAGAGTATTACTAAGTGGAGGAGAAGAGATGGGTTCAGAGAGGCACCGGAGCTGGACCAGGTGGATCCAGAGGCCACTGGTACTAGCTTAAGTCGCCTCAGCCTGACAAGGTGCATACTGCTATAACCCTAGCATTTGGAATGCAGAGGCAGAAGAATCACCACAAGTGTAAGGCCACCCTGGTCTACATAAGAGGTTCTGCCTAGCCTGTGCTACCTAGTGAGATTTTTGTCAATGATGATGATGGTGATAATGATGATGATAATAATAATATAATCACTTCACTGAATCAAGTGGGATCACTGGTGTTGGCATTTAGTCTAGGCTCTGCCCCACAGTTACTTGGCAACAGCCAGGTGTGCCTGACTCACTATAAAAGGGGCTGCTTGCCCCCTCCTCTCTCTCTCTTGCCTTCTTGTTTTTGCTCTCTCCTCTTGCTCCTGCTCCTCCCCGCTCCCCATTCCCTCCTCCCTCTCTCTCCACATGCTCATGGCCAGCCTCTCCTCCTCCTCCTCCTCCTCCTCCTCCTCCTCCCCCCTCTCCTCCCCTCCCCATGCCCTGAATAATATACTCTATACTATACCATCGTATGTATGGCTGGTACCTCAGGAGGGGGAAGGGATGCCTCAGCAGCACGGGCCAGCAGAGACGCCCCCTTCCCCCCATACCATACCGTGCCTCCAGCAAACATATCCCTGCCTTCCCTATCTTTCTTATAAAACACAATTGGGCGGGTGACAACCCAGAAGTGACCATGAGAGATATTCGAACAAGGTCACACTGGCCCTGATAGAAGCTAAACCGTCAAGCAGCGGAAGACTCCATAGCTCTAGTCTAGAGGTACAGAAGAGAAAGCCTCTAGGATTGGACAGTTGCCTGCAGAAGTACGCAGGGCAGGGAGGCATTGATGTTATTCCTTATTGGTCAGCTTGGGCAATAATGAACCAGAGTAGCCAATAGCCAGAAGCCATCAAGGACCAGTCAGGGAGGAGAGGGAGGTGGGGAGGAGCCACTGGCGGAGGAAGCAGGGCAGGGTGGGGAGATACCACTATGAGAGCCCTTTGGGAGGGAACAGCACATTGTGAAGACACATGAGAGCAGAGCTTTGGATTTGGAGGTTGAGAAAACTAGGAGGCAATAGAGGAGATGAGGAGAAGCCACGAGAAGCCAGGAGAGTGAGGGTCAGGAGGCCAAGGCGGCAAAGGCCTCGCTGTGACTGGTCTTTGATTCCGGAGTGGATGATAATGTGATTGTTCAGACTCTGGGCAAGAAGGATCCTTATATGCAAAGTCTCTTCCACCCTGTATAGGCTGGTAACAGAAATTCTAGTTCCTTTCCTATTGTCCTCATCCTCCCAACTCCACCCTACGTGTGTGTGTGTGAGTGTGTGTGTGTGTGTGTGCGCGCGCACGCGCATGTGGGTATATACACATGCATGTTCATGTGTGTGCAGGTAGAGGCCAGACAACAGCCATAGTTGTTGTCCCCCAAGGCACCATCCCCATTAAGCTAGGATGGCTGGTCCTCTGAGCAATCCTCCTGCCTCCACCTCCCCAGCTCGAGGATTATAAGCATAGGCCGCCACGCTTGGCTTTCTGTGTGTATGCGTGTGTGCACATCCACCTTTATGAATGTGGGTGATCCTGTGACCAGGTATGTGTGTGGAGCCTCAGTAGTTAGTCTTTGCCTTCCACCTTGCTTGATACAGAGTATCTTTGGTTTTCCACCTTATATACCAGGCTAGGTGGTGAGCAAGCTTCATAGATATTTTCTCTCTTCCCCGAATCTCCCCATATATAGGAACACTAGATTATGGATGCCCACGGTACAATTCTGGTACAATATAGGTCCCGGGGGATTCAAACTTAGACCCTCACATTTGCATGTCAAGTGATTTTACTCATTAAACCATCTTCCCCAGCTCTTTTTAGAAGTCACAGGTCTAAGCATTGGACAAAAGTTCTCTTGCTTTCAAGGCAAGCACTTACCAACTGTCTTCCCAGCCCTTCTGGCTCCATTGTAAGTTACCTACAACTCACTGACCTGTCACGGAAAGCCAGAAGGACCTCAGAAGGAGGTCCCATGATGGCTTGACTGTCTTAACCCCCTGTGTGCCAAACTCACTGGTGACCCTGAGCAGGCCCTTGTCCTTATACCCATGAGTAGGGCAGTTGCTGGTCTAGTTGTCGGCTCTAACGCTATGAGTTTCTAGTTACAGGAAGAGAGGACCTGGAGCACTCCCTGCCCCTCACCACCTCTTTCCAGCTCCTTCAAGCTTCTGGGGTCCAGCCCACGGATCTCACTCCCTCTGCAGATATCGCTGGGAAGCCCGTCTGCGTGGTCAGGGACGAGTTCTCTCTGGCGGCCTTGACTCAGCCCACATTCTTATCCCGCTGTCTGATGGGGATGCCCACCATCTCTGTCCCCATTGGGGACCCACAGTCCAATCGGAACCCCCAGCTTTCTACTTCTGGTGAGTACTTTGGCCACACCCTTCTATCTGGGGCTCATACTTTCCCCAAAGTGTGTGGTTGAGCAGCGAAGGAAGGGGCCATCGTTCTTCTACCAGGGTTACCTCCCCCCACTTTCCCCTCATTTCCTGTTACCCTCAAATAGTGCACCTGTTTGGATTTAAGGAACAGTGATGAGCGAGAGTTAAGCTGCTTTGGGCCATAGTCACGTGGAGCTAGACACAAGAGTGACACTTTATATCTAGTTACATTTAGTGTCATGTAATATTTAGTGACAGGTACTCGAGGGCAGTGGTTTATTGGGACTTCCAGCTGTGATGCTGGAGGGACTTTGGAGGCCTCTTCTGTTCCAAGCGTATGGGAGAGCCAGGAGGGTAGGGTGTGGTAGAGAGCCTGTTGAACAGGGTTGCAGCCAGGGCAGAGCAGAGGAGTTTGAGAGCTGCCTACAGAACAAACACTACACCTGTCTCGGGAGTCATTCGGTGTCTTAACAACAGGCGTGGCAGCTTTCCTGAATCTCTGTGTTGGCTCCAGGTATCCCAAAGGGAAGAGAAGCCAGATCAAACCGCATGCATTTAGTTAGACACAGTAGCCTAAGCATCCTCCAGCGTCCCCTGGAGAGGACTCAGGGAAGTCCTCTCCAGCATTAGCAAACCCCTGACCCATGGCCGTTTCTAAGCCTTCTCACTACAGAGCAGAAAGGATGGCAAAGCGAGGGACCACTTCCACCTAGAACCTTTCCCCTCCATCCCAGTCCCGAAAGGCACAAGGAGGGCAAACAGCTGCTACCCACACACAAGACATCTCTCCTGTCCTCGCAGACACCTGGAGGAAGAAACTAAAGGACCTGGCTTCCCGAGTGACCATCTTTACTAAGGAAACCGAGTCAAAGCCCGATGAGGTTGGTGTTGCACAAAGAATGGAGCCTAGAAAAAAAAAGACCTTTTTGGGGCTGGAGAAATGGCTCAGTGGTTAAGAGCACCGACTGCTCTTCCAGAGGTCCTGAGTTCAATTCCCAGCAACCACATGGTGGCTCACAACCATCTGTAATGGGATCTGATGCCCTCTTCTGCTGTGTCTGAGATAGCTACAGTGTACTCATATTAAATAGATAGATAGATAGATAGATAGATAGATAGATAGATAGATAGACAGATAGATAGATAGATAGATAGATAGATAGATCTAAAAAGAAAAGAAAAAAGACCTTTTTAAGACCCACCCACCCATCCACCCAACGCTCAGCTGCTGGCACGGGAGGGCAAGGACCGTCATAACCTCGAAGGTGATAGCAAAGGTCAAAGTAACACAAAATCACACCTAGCAGAGAAATCCAAGAAGGGTCCTCAGAAACACCCTCTAAAGCAATGGTTCTCAACCTGTCTAACGCCATGACCCTTGAGTACAGTTCCTCAATGTTTCAGTAACCCCTGCCCCCGAAATAAAATCATTTTCATTACTACTTCATAACGGCAATTTTGCCACTGTTATGAATCGTAATGTAAATATCTGACATGCAGGATGGCTTTAAGGAGACCCCTGTGAAAGGGTCACTTGACTCCCCATTTGGTTGAGAACCGCTGTTCTAGGGCCCTGCGTGGATGTTTATATGGGGAAGGCTTCTGAGCCGAGACAAGCCCTCCTCCCCCCACCCTGCACATCTCAGGACATCTTTAGAGAACAGAGCCTGAACACAGGGTAGAAGTGGGTATTGAGAGATGAGAGGTGACGGGGACTGGGGGGGGGGGATTGACTTTGAATGTAGGGAGCAAGAAGTTCTTAACTTCCCACACAGGTTAGCATCCAGTCTCAGGAGAAGTAGAGAGTCACTAGAGGCTTTCAGACAGAATGGAGATGACCTCAAGGGTCCTACTCCAGGACAAAATGCTAAGGGACAGACCTGGCCCTTTTAAATGGAGTGCGTTTTGGGCAGCCTGTGTGTAGGGGTGGGGACATGGCTGCTTGTCCCTGCTTGCAGCTAACTCATTATGGTGCTCAGGGTAGCATAGCTGGGTGTCCAGGGGTCTTGTTTGCTTTAAAGTGTGGAGGAAAATGGGTGTGGTGATGCACATCGCTCATCTCGGCACCAGGGAGACAGAGGCAGGAGGATTACTGCAAGCTTAAGGCTAACCTGTTTTCCATAGTAAAGTTCCAGACCTGTCAGTGCTGCTTACTAAGGCTTTGTCTCAAAGCAAATAAAAGCAAAACAAAGAAAAAAAAATATGGATCGGAGCCCGGCAATGATGGCGCACGCCTTTAATCCCAGCACTTGGGAGGCAGAGGCAGGTGGATTTCTGAGTTTGAGGTCAGCCTGGTCTACAGAGTGAGTTCCAAGACAGCCAGGGCTACACAGAGAAACCCTGTCTCAAAAAACCAAAAAAAAAAAAAAAAGGTGGAGAGACTTCCTGGGGCAGAAAAAGACTGTCAAGGGCTGGGAACACAGCTCATTCAGAAAGCACTTACCAAAATATATATGTATATGTACATCACTAAACTTATAGGCAGAGTGGAGCATGCATTTATCCTTTGGAGGGCAGAGACAAGAAATTCTCTAAGTTTGTGAGTTTGAGGCCAGCCTGGTCTACACAGTGAGTTCTAACACAGCCAAGCTTATGTAGAGAGACCCTGTCTCAAAAGTAAATAAAATAAAATAAAATGTACATTCATAATTATGAGGACCCGAGTTCAATCTTCGACAATCTCCCCCCCACCTTTTTCTTAAAAGCCCCTCGGGTTGGAGGGCTGGAGAGATGGCTCAGTGGCTAAGAGCACTTACAGAGGACCCAGGTTCAGTTCCAAACATCCACATGGTGGCTCACAAGTATTCATGGTTCCAGTTCCAGGGGATAAACAAAAGACACTGCACAGATGTGGTGCATATCCGTACATGTAGAGAAACACCACCCTACACACACACACACACACACACACACACACACACAATTAAACAAATCTTAAAAAAAAAAAAAAAAAAAGGCCTAGCATAACAGTGCATGCTTATAGTCTTTGCTCTGGGGAGGCAGGGATGAACAAGTTCCAGGCCAGTGTGAGACCTTATTTCAAGGGGAAAATCCCATAAGGTGGGGAAGCAGATGGAGAAGAAAGGGTGCTAAACTGTGAGGAGCAGACCTCACACAGAGGGGGCAGCCAGTCAAGAATCAGGGTGGGAGAGTTGGGAGTTGGGGGGTGGAGAGCTGGGGGGTTGGGAGGCAGAAAGGTAGTGGTGGAGGTGTCCACAGTCCGTGTTCTCCTTCCCCAGACCAGAAGGGGAAACAGTGGGATCTGGGAGAACACTGTGGTTTGGGATGTGTCACTAGGAGTCAGGAACAGGGAGGAGGACGAGGGAGAAGGAGGAGGGAGGAAGGAGGAGGGAAGAAGAAGGAGGAGGAGGGAGGAGGAGAAGGGAGGAGGAGGGAGGAGGAGAAGTAGAGGTCTACTTTTGCCAGGGGAGAGGGAATATAGATCCTGAGCCCCAGAGGGGCTGGAAGAATGAAGGCCTTCCTCCAGCGTTCTTAGGTGTGGCTCTTTAAGAAGGCCTTCCTCCTCACGCCTTTAATCCCAGCACTTGGGAGGCAGAGGTAGGCAGATTTCTGGGTTCGAGGCCAGCCTGGTCTACAGAGTGAGTTCCAGAAACCCTGCCTCGAAAAACCAAAAAAAAAAAAAAAAGGCCTTCCTCCACCATCCTTAATGAAGGGACGATCCTTGCTTGTTCATACTGGTTTATTTGATGGCGGATGTGAGTGCATACACTTTATTCAGGGTGAACCAGGGATTAAACACCTTTTGCAGGCAGAGGCAGGTAGGGAATGGTTCCACTCTTGTGGGGTCTCAATTCTGAGAATTCCAGGAGTTTGCACTCATTCAAGCTGACCACATGGCTGTCTGGTAGCACGGTCCCGTGTACCCTACCTGCCTTCTCCTGTCCCCACTGACTCCTAAAGTCTCTGGTCACTTTTGTTCGTTCCAGCAGAAGGAAGAGCCTCCTCTAAGAGAGCCTCCTCCGAGAGAGCAGGGGGCCAAATACTCAGCTGAGACCGGGAGGCTTATCCCTGCTTCCAGCCAAGCCCTCACCCGCCGCAACCGCCAGGGCCAGCGGGCCCACCCTTCTGGCAAAGATGGAGGAGTCCAAGCCTCCATTCTGCAGGACCAGGAGCTGCTGGTAAGCCCTACTCTGGAGGCAGGGTCTGCAATGGTCTCAGTCTCCAGGTTCCCAGGCCTTCTGAGCCAACACCCTGTCTGAGAAGCCTCCCATGACTGTTAAGACCAGAAAGACCCTGTCCCAGGAGTCAGCTTCCTGGGCTCCGAACCCCTCTGCCTCTAGACAAGCCTGTTGTCATCCTGACCCCCCTCTACGTAAGTCCCCTCTCATGGGTCATTGGCCAAATTGGGACCATGCATATGCTACCACTGTATTACAACTGAAGAACTCTTCCAGTATCAACAGCCATTGTTCTTGAGAAAGCCACACAGACACTGAGAGACTAGGAGGGAGGGAAGGGCCTGCCCTATGCATTCTCAACTCACAGCCTGCAAGGCTAGCCTGGCCTGGGCCTTCTCTTGGTCCTTTTCTCATCAAGGCTTGAAATGAGCCCCACTGTGTGACAGTGGACTAGGGCACTGGCGATGCCAGTGATCCAGGTGAAAACTCCGGCATGTTCTCTAGAGCCAGAGAGTCACCACCTCCCTCTTTTTTTTTTTTTTTTT